>NC_143486.1:53680249-53709653 GCF_027475165.1 Benincasa hispida
TTATTATTTGGTTTGCTATCTTAATCCTCTAGACGTTCAATAAATTTGGCATCATCTTCAATAGAGGCTCTAACAGGTTTAGTCGCGTCTCTCCATAACTTGTGGCCAATAAAAAAAACTCCTCATTTGATGAGTCCAAGTGATATAATTCATTCCAATAAGTAGGGTGCTAATGGGACAAAACAAATCACTTTTCTTCATTAGAACAATAATAGATAGCCAGAGAAAATGGGATAAAAATCATATTTGAGACTAAATAATTAATATCTTTTACCAAGGGAGTGGCAATGTCAGATCTGGAAAGAAAAAAAAAAGATTGCTAAACCCATACCAAATAGAGAATTTTTTAACCAGATCGATGGTGAACAAAGAAGATTGTTGATCGATGGTTTTTTATGGTGAACGAAGGTTACAGAGCAACGTACAAATCTGAAGAGGAATGAGCAGAGAAGGATCTGTACAAATCTGTTCTGATCTACAACTGAACAGACGAGCAAAATTCAAACATCTTTGATGGGTCCAAAAATCATATCCGAATCGAAAAATCGGATCGAGCAGAATCTGAATAATCTATCGACGAGCAGAATCCTAAAATTGTTCATGGGTTGGATCTTAATAAACGATCAATGGCCGACGAATAGAGCACAATTGGAGCGGGACATCGGTTGAACGGACGACCGACGAGTAGTGGCAGAACAAACCGGATTTAAGAGATTTGAATGGTTTGGATCGTCTCTCCGCAGGTTGAAGCAGACTGAAGCAACAATGACGAGACTGCATTTATCGACGGTGGATCTGACAGACTAGAGCAGCTATGACCGGACTGAGGTTTTCAGTAGCGGACGAAGATTAAACCCTAGATGTAGGTGGTGGCTCTGATACCATCAGAGATTTACTGCATTTCATGTATTAACTTGAAAAAAAATATATAGAGGTGATACCTCGATAAATTTACATAGAAACAACCAAACAATAGAAAGTAAATCCTAACAAAAAAAAATAGAAAGTAAGAATTAATAAAACTAATTAACCTAAAGATTAAGCTAAAAAATATATATATATATATATATTAACAAGCGTAACAGTCAACAAAACTACATAATATATTTCAGACCTACACAAAATGCTCAAGATCTATCAAAATTTAAAAATATCCTTCAATATGCCTAATGTGTACCAAAAGTTAAGAGTGAAACCAAATAACATATGTTATACTACCACCTAATATTAATCATTTGACACATTCTCCATCCACTCAATTTATACATCGTCGAGTTTTTCTTGTGTAAAATGGCTCTCAATATAAAACTATTGAAAGCAAATGGATTATAGTAAATTCATTATTAATAAGTACAATATATATATAATAATTAGTAAGAAAGAAGAGTGGCATACAAATGATTTGATAGGATTAGAGTATCTAAATGATACAAAACTTCTCTCATGAACCTTATCATACAATACTCACATTCCATGCAATCTTGTTGACGAGGACATTATAAAACATAAATAACAACATTAAAAACTGTGCATATAAGAATAGTAGTCGATGATAATTCAATTTTTACTTATCTTTACGAGAGAAATCATTATAGTATTGACATTTTTTTTATTCAATGAATGCTTTAGGTCATATACATCTTCATCGTCCTAAATAAAAGATTACAAATATATAAACCAAGTGCATACCTTTTAACAAACTTTAAGAGAAGGTAATGTAATCTTAACACAATATTAAACAAACTTACATATTTACAATTTGTTTGAGATCATCTATCATGTTAAGATGTAGTGAGAGCCTAAAATATAAGCTGTATTTGCATGCAAGTCTACAATACACAATATCCAATGATCGCTATTACAACAAATGAACATGTATGTATAATTATCCTACCAAAAGCTACATAAATCAACTAATTAACAATAATTCATAATCTTATGGCTAGGATATAATATGGAATGGCCATCAACTATCGTTGTTTTTTAGAGAAAATAATTGATAATATTCTTGCCCGATTCACTTCTTCTCGTACAAGTCCACAACTTTGAATATATTTAAATTATACTCTCAAATTGGAACTCAAGTGTCCAATTTCAATATTGAACTTCAAGTTTCCATAAAGGAGCGGGGATTAATATTATGGATAAGTCTAAAAGAGGAAGTCAAATCTGAGGGCATAGAACAAGAAAGTTGTTTCAACCCAAATGGACAAGAGACATTCCAAAAATAGGTCTAAAAGAGATGTCGATAAAGAGTGGACGAAGCAATTGAGCCAACCCATGACTAGATTTTGTGATCAACAACACAAGATAATACATTAATGGAAACAAAAAGAAAAAAAGGAATATGGTCCCAACCAATTGAATTAGATTCATAGCTATCCAAGCCACAAAGCCATGAAACCAACATTATTGTTGGTCCTGGTCCTATTCATTGAGGAGGTCCAACACGAGATTCCATTCCATGATATCAAATTCCATCATTGATTTCACCAATCTCCAAGAACAAGATTCAACGTTATAACCTTATAGGTTCAAACCAAACCACAACTATAAATTTCAACTCGAACTCAATAAAAAAACAAAGCAACATTACAAAGCATTTCCAAGCCATGAATATCATCAAACATTACTTACAATGAGTTCTTTGGCCGCAACTCCATCTTTACAAAACGAGCCTCAGCTCCAAGACCCACAAGTTAACAAGTTATGTGGTGACCCATATGTGCAAGAAATTGGAAGGTTTGAAGTGATGGATCATAACAAGCAAAGTGGAGAGAAAACATAAATTTCTTCCCCAAGATTGAAGCAATAAGATCTGGCCCAAGATTGATATGATCAACATGGAGATATGGAATATAATACTGATGTTCTTTTCATAAAATCATTGAGGTATAAACTTATAGAGACTTCAAGACAAAGTTGGGTAAGTGTCAAAGATAGCTTTCAAAATTTTTTCATCTTTCACAAATAACACCTTTTTTTGAATAATTGTTATAATGGTTCATCTTAGTACATCTCGACCCTATCGACCCTATTGAGATCAAAACAAAAATTTAGCTTATTTGAATAATACATTCAAATTAAATTATCAATTTTCTTGATTTTCTCGATGGAATCTCGCGTAGGACAAAAACGCGGGACTATTATTATGTATATCTTTCCAAATCGTTCTTAATCTTTCTGAATTCTCTATTCCTAATCCAAATCCTAAATTCCCTCCATTCAAATTTAATCAAATGAAGAAATAAAAAAGAATGAATGGATATTGAAATAGAATTTTGGAGAAAGATTAAGTAAGATTTGAGGAAGATTACATACGAATAATAGTCGGTCTCGATCTTTGTACAAAATGGGATTCTACTGAAAACGTCCAAAAATAGATGTGTCATTTAGAAAAATTAAAATTTTATTTTGGTCTCGATATAGATGTTGGTGGAGATGTACTAGAATGAGCCAAAAAAATAATTGGCCAAAAAAGATGCTATTTATAGAAGGTGAAGAACGCTTTGAGTTCTATATCTAATAATTTCCCAAAAGAAAAAGTTATGGTGAGTTTACTTATAAAAATGGTAGATTTTAATAAACTAATATTGGCCACTTTTAAGTTTTAACTTTAGTGGGTTGAAGCTATGATGACCTTAGGGAAAGGAGTAAATTGCCTTAACCGCTGAACTCAGCTATTTCATGTTAACTAACGATTTTTAATTGAAAAAAATGCTATTAAAGATGGGTGATCCGAATGTAAAGATGAGGGTTTTAAACTAATTAAGTCACCAAAATTGAGTACAATTGTTGTGACATAAAACTTGTACTATCTCGATCGAGATTTGAAATCTCTCAATATAATTATATTAAAAAAAAACTTTACTATTTGTTTATTAATCAATTTTTGAGCTATCGTTATTTGCGGTACATCATTTATAGGAAAAACTATTTGAATTGGAAAATTTTCAGATTCTACTAAACATTTTCATAATACTTTCATTATTTTTGTCATAAAATAAAAATTTAAAATTTAAGAAAGATGTGTAAAGTCTATGACTAAAATAATACATCATTTAATGACACATCAAATCACTATAAGAAAAAAGAATTATGACAACAATTTATTTAGTCTATAGCGGCAATTAGAAATCACTACAACATTTATAGCAACGGTCTCACAATTATTGAAAAAAGCGGTGTTAGATGTCAATTGAAACGATTTTTTAATTAAAACTGTTAGAAATCAAAATTTAAACTGTTACCATTTCCTCATCTCTATAGCAATACTTTTATGGTCTATAGCAACAAATATTTCAACCTATAATAGTACTTTTGTTGATGTATGGGAAAAAAGTGTTTCAATCTATAGCAGGACTTAATTTGTTGGTTTATAGCAACAAAATATTTCAATCAATATCATTTTTTTATTATTATTATTATTTATAGCAACAAATATTTCATCCTACAAAAGTAATTTTTATGATTTATAAAAACGATTAAATTGCTTCCTATAGCAACAAGTAACATCATTTTACAACCATTCTTTAGTTATGTTGTCGGATATTATTCTTATAACAAAATTTTCAAGGCTTATTATTTAGAAACAACCATTTGGAATTGTTGCATGACTGATTGTTTTGTTCTCTTGAAATATAGGAACTAATATAAAAATTGCTTTGATGGTTCATTTAGGATGTTAGGAGTAACTTAGAAATATTTTTTTTTTCAAAAAGTCATTTTCATTTAAATACTTTTTGATAAAGGCCGTTTAAAATAGAATGACGCATAAGTTCAACGACTTTTTCTCAAAAATATTTTTATTACATGTTTGTTTGGTTTATTATATACTAAAAGTGTTTTTATTAATGTCAAATTATTATAAAAGATGACTATAAAATATTGCAAAATAATAATTTAAAATAATGATCATTGGAGGTGGTGGATGGCTAAAGTTGGCGGTCGCTAGTAGGCAGAGGTGGTCGTCGATTCTAGCCATCGGAGTTGGCTAGTGGCAATGTTGGCCGCTGAGTTGGTGAGTGGCATGATGGACAATGGTAGCAATGCTCGGAGTTGGTTGTCGAAGAGCGGTAATAGCCATGACAATATAGTGGAAGTGACATAAATGACATGGGGGAATTTTGATAATTTTAAGAATTATATAAATTAAGGAGAGATTAACTATTAAACACTTAAAAGTCATTTTTCTACAAGTTTATTTGAAGTGTTTCTCCTAATCCAATTATTTTATAATCTCTTTATTTTTTCAAAATTTATTTTGAATGGTAGTAAAATACTTAAATTCATTTTTCAAAATGATTTTTTTAAAAAAAAAATTAAATATTTGAATAGGTATTCCAAACCCACCCTTAATAGTGCTAGTAAAGTTTTTATTTTGAAACAGTTATTAAATTGTTGTTAGCAATTACAACATTAAACAACACTTTTATTAATTATTTTATACCATTATTTCATATCTTGTAATTATATTTTAATGCTATTCAAGGATGAAAAACTTGCAATGCTTTGACGACATACTGTCAAAATATCGTTAAATTCGTGGCAACGAAAGAGATATAAAGGGATAACATCTTTTTTTCTCAAATATCCACGAAATATTATCAATATCGTCCATATATTGTTGATATCTTTACAAAAACGTAAAAATATTGTCAAAATATTATGGATACGTTTGTCAAAATATCGTGAATATATTTCCAAAATATCGTTAGTTGTCATTTTTTTTTTTCAATTTCTAAATTAAACTTTTTTCAACCTTATCTTCAATCTAAAATCTCCATCTCCAATATTGAATTTGAAAAAAAAAAAAAAAACCCACAAAAGAAGTACATTCTCATTTAAACCTTTTGAATTTATTTGAATTTTTCTTTTTACCATTTAAAATCTTCATTTCCAAGAAATAAAAATTTAAAAAATAATTCATATTTTATGTTTTAATCTCATTCAAATATTTTCGATTGAATTTTCACTTCATTTGATCTCAAACTTAAATTGATGTAAATTTTGCATCTTTTACCATTGCAAATTTCATTTCTATGAAATAAAATTTTAAAAAAGAACCTATATATTAACTTCATCCAAATGATTTCCATTGAATTTTCACATTATTTTACCTTACATTTGAATTGATTGGAGATTTGCTCCCTTTTCATAGTTTTCTACTTGTATAATATGAAGTTGAAAATAAGGGATATGCAAGCTGAATCAGAAAAGGTTGAGGAAACTACTGGCACTATTTGGATCTGCTTGAGGTTGGGGCTGAGCTAGGTGATGAAGAAAATTATCGACTTGCTTTTAATGATTATATCCATGTATGCAACTTATTTTACACAACTGCATAAAGAGTGCAACAATAAATCTATAGTGGAATGTCATATAGTTAATGAATGAAGATTAATTAATTAAATAGTTTAGTTAATTAATTTTGTATCGTTTAAACTTATAATATGTAGATCCATAAAATCCGCTTACTAGCTCATGACAGACATACAGGGATCAATTAGTATTGAAAGAAAATTTAAAATGTTCAAATTAATATGTTAAATTGAGGAAAAATATCTTTATTGTATTAGATATAGTTAATACCATATATAAGTATTAATGTATTAAGATACATTATTATACTTAATTTGAATAAGATCAAATAAGAAATATATAATTTGAGAGAATTAAATTATTTAAATATGATTCAAATAATTAATATTTTTTATTTTTATTAGGGTTGATGCTCTAAATCTCGTAGGGTCATGTAGTTTGTAATTGTATTGTACAAACATTTTATTTATTTAATAAAATATGAGATATTTTATTTGACATTTAGCAACATTAAGCCCACAAACCAATGAACTAACATCCAAAGTTATCATATGTAGCTTAAACATGTATGTAGAGACATACAAGTGGATCATGTTTAAGTAATAACCTAAATGGTCTGTAGTTACAATTATTGTAAAGTGTTGCAAATGATCTGATCTTGATCATTGATGTGGAGACATGTGAGCGAGGGTATTCTATACAAAGTAGTTTGTATAAGACCAGACCACGAAATGACTAGTCTCATTATATAATATCGTTCATAATTGAAACTTACATTTCACCAGGATGACCATAGGTAACATGACATGAATCTTGAGTGAGTTATGAACTTACTCCCTAAGAGCTAATTCTAAGACTTGAATAATGTGGTGCCACACCATCTCTTGGCCCGAGAGGGGTTTGGTCATAGTTAAACTATGACTTATTGTTCATTAGAGGGATCAGCGGTACTTAAAGAGTTAGATATAACTATAGGCACAAAACGATAATTTTGGCCTAGTTGTACTTACGAGCAATTTGTGGAGAGTCATCACACCAGTGATTGATTATATCCAATGGACACAAAAATATATCTGTAGTGCGAAGAGTGCAGTTGTCGATCTTTAGTAGAGTGCCCGACAGTTAATGAATGTTGAATAATTTAATTAAATGAGTTTAATTAATTATTCAAGCTATAGGTCTATGAGGTCCCCTCTGTAGCTCAACAAGAATTTAATGAGAATCAATCTTATTTTAATTGTTCAAAATAATTGAGGAAATTAATTATATGTGATATAATTATATAATGTATTTGATACATTATAATATAAAGTTTATTTGAGAGAAAATAAATATTTGAAGAAAATGCTTCAAATATTAATTATATGAATTTGATTCATAATTAAATTTAGTATAAATGTGATTTATATTAAATACCACAAATTAATGAAAGAATTGAAAATTATAGGTTATATTGTATTTGATTATTATAAAAACTATTGGTTATGTGTTATATATGATATAACATATAGTTATATATATACATATAGTAAATTGGTTATTATATATGTATATATGTATGTATATATATAATAATAATTATTATTTAAATTAAAATTATTTATTAATTTGAATTTAATTTTGAAATTGAAAAAGAGGGAAATTACTTATCTCCCCATGATTCTCTCATCTTTTTTACGTGGTCGGGGTTGCAGTTTTGTAGAGAGTCTTCATCTTCTTCACGTGGCTTTCACAGAGAAGGTGAAGAGATCTTATGTAATTTTTTCTCCCAAAAAAAATTTCCTTTTCTCTCAAAATCAATCTCCCTATTCCCAAAAGAAACATAGAGGCCACACACTCCTATTATTCTCATCTCCTATAGAAAATACAGAGGAAGATCTCATGGTGGTTCCCTCTTTGAAGAGTTCGTGACCGGATTGGAGAAAAGAAAATACGTGAAGAAATGAGTTCTTCAAACATAAGGGTTTCTTCAAACCTTAATTTCTTTTCTATTTAATTTTGTTTTATGGCATATTGTTAATTGTTGATTGTATGCAAAAAAAATTTTGTAAAATTATGTATTCTGTGAAAAAAAATTGGACCAATCTCCATGTGTCCGCTCAAAGCCTTCACAAGTTCCTACAATTCTAATATAAGATATTAAAATAATAATATTTTATTAGGATAACTTTAAAGAGATTCCTATAAATAGGACCTTATACCGGTGGAGAAATAATAATCAATTTTTGAAGTCGTGTAGCAGAAAAACTCTTAGCAAACTCTCGTACTCCCAAGAGAAATCACATATAAAAGTTCTCTGTGATTTTTCTTCTTTAGCTTCACTTCTTTCAAAGAGACTCTCACAAGCCTAATTCTTGCTAAGTCATAGCAAGGAAGACTTTGTGGCCGTGATTACAACCAAAGAATGTAGATCGCTAGAATTCTTGGTGGCACGTACTATAAAGGTAATATTTACTTAACCATCTCTTCAGTCTTAAGCTTCTGTTGTGGGGTTGAAGAGTTAAATTCTTTCAATTGGTATCAGAATCAATATTTGATTTTTATTTAGAATTAAAATTTTTAAATGGTGGATATTTTGACTTTTTCATACATAATGATATACGTGGTTCTGGTTTGTGAATTGATCAATAGGCATATTTGAGGCATATAGATTTAAAGTTTTTTATTAGATCAAATGTAAAACCCACAAGGGTTGAGGGTTATATCTATATATTTTTGGCTTCTGTCTCCTTGTACAGAGTTTGCTGTAAATTCTATAAATTCTGAATTTTTTTAGAAATCTAGAGTTTTTGGGATCCTTGCAATATGGAAATCACGGAAATCTGATGTTGTGCGTCATTAAAACCGCGGGAGTTCGACTGAGTAAAGTTTTTTTTTTGTTTTTTTCTATTGAATGCATTTCGAACACGTTCACACTTAAAATAATTTCTAGGATATGACAAATATGTCGGTTAAATTTTTTTTTTTTAATTTAATTATGAATGTGATGTATGTTTTAAATTAAATTGAATGTTGAATAAAGTAGATCACTTATATTAAATTCCCACTATAAGTATAAGCATAGTAATTTTGAATATAAATAATATATTTAAAAATTTAATTAGGTAATTACCTATTAAGATTGATATGCATGTTTTCTTAATTGACTTTTTTTTTTTCAATACTTTGAATATAAATTGTTATATTTAAAAACAATTTGAAAAATTAAGATTAAGATATATATATATATTTTTAAAGGGATGCATGCTTACCTAATAAAATTAGATTTTCTTTGAATAAAGACAAGATTAATTCATAATTTTAAATAGGTTAAATTTTTAAGTTAAATTTACTTTTATAAGTCTAACTAGATTAGAATCAAGTAAGTATTTTAATTTTGTTTTAAATAGTTTAAAATGGTAAAATTAAAAGATTAGTAATACAAAAATTAACTATAATGAAACTCTGTCTAAGGATGCTTCTGTCTAAGGTTAGGGTATTTAAGTTGATCGTTAGAGAACACCCTTACTTGGGAATTAACTTGGAAATTGAATTAATCAAATCTTTAATGAAGCATATTGGTGAACCGTAAAGCTATCAAGACTTTCGATTTGTTCAAATAATTGTTTTGTTTCCTACTCTAATTTCATAATATTAAGGTAGTAACGGGTCGATCCTCAAAGAGCTGGGTCAATTTTCCTATTAAATTACCTGTTGTAAGTAACCAGTAAGGATTTTGATTGCAAGAAATTTGATTAAAAATAGTAACGATTGAATACAAATTTGATGTTGACTAAATTGAAACTATCAATGAAACAAAACCTATTTGAGGGTTAATTGAATTTATTTCTAATTTCTACTCAAATCATTGATTAATCAGAAAAGTGCCTTACAATTTAATTAGTTTTAACTTAGCCAATCACTTCTAGAAAAGCTAGAAGGAAGTTAGAAGGAAGTTTAATTAATCAAATTAATTCTTAAGCCTAGGGGAAAACCTACTAAACATGCAAACTAATTGGCATTAAGGTCTAGGAAAATTGTTAATATGAGCAAAATAATTATGAATGGCCTAATTAAATATTTGATGCAAATTTCTCCTAATTAGATAAAAAGAATGCCATTAAATTAGAAAATTTAAATCAATATGCAACTCTAACTTAACTTTCTTTACTTGACGATCTAAGAACCTAACAATTACAAATTAGGTATAAACCTATAATTGTGAATTAAATATGTTTGACAATTTGCCAAATTATCTCAAATACATTCAATCAATTAAATAAGAGCAAGGAGAAAATTCAATAACCAGTTAAAATTACGAGACAACAAATGTTCATAATCTGATGAGGTAACAAATCAAAATATAAATCCTAAATCCCGAGTTAGACAATAGTACCTTAGTCTTGATGCATGCTTGAATCAACAAAATAATGATCTAGAAAGGTCTGATTTGAGTGGGGGAAGAAGAAATATGGAGAGGACGTCAGAAAAATTAGGAGAAATCTGTTCAAAATCATGTGTGTCAAGTGTGGACGACTAGGTTAATATAAATAACCCATGTCGTGGTATTGCAACGTTGGGGTCAAGCGTTGCAAAGCTAACCTCAGCCTAGCATGCGTGTTTTCTCCGTCAAAGTATGTAGTGTAGTTACGCTTGATGTAGTGTTGTAGCACTTTGAGAATAGGTGCTCTGGGTCTTCAACGTAAGGCACTAGCATAACGCGAGCATCGTTACGGTGTGGATGATGCTAATGCTTCTACCTTCTAGCGTAAAGGGGTTGCGTAAAGAGAGCATTGTTACGCTCCCACAACACTACACTATTGCCTTCCAACATAGCTCTACGCTCGAATGGAGGGCTACAACGCTCTCCTATGGGCATTTTGTCAATTTTGAACACTTTTCCTCATTAATGGTATAGAATTCCAATTTTGTTTGTTTAAGTCCCGTTTTAGCTCCAAATGCCTATTGTACCTCTTTGCTGCTCAATGTTTACAAAATAGCAAAATAGACACATAAAATTCTATGGACAAGCCTGAATTAAGCTAAGGACGATAGCACTTTTATGGAAAACACCCTCAACTTAATTTTGATCGTCCCCAGCAAGGTAGAAACACATAATCACACACATGTTTGCTTAGTTGTGTGGCTCGTTACTCTCATTTTAACAGTCTAATAAGATCATTCACACCATCAACAATGTACTCCAAAAGCAATCAATCAAATGAGACAATTTTAAGAAAAATTCTTCAAATCAATCCATGCATAAGCGAGTTCAAAACCGTTCTACCCAAACCTAGGCCAAACCCGTAATAGATTTATAAGGCATTCAATTCATTTTCCCCCTACTTTGGCTTAAAAGATAAAAAAATAAATAAATAAATAAACTTTCTATATCCCAAAGTGGCAATAGCATGTAAAAAGGAAAAAAAGAAAAAAGAAAAAAGAAAAACATCATTTCTTGTTATCCATTTTCTTTCTTCTGATCTAATGGAGAAGAAACCTTTTCCAGAGAAATTGCTTTTGTTTTGGCTTGTCCACATAGGTTCCTAAGCTACTCATTTCTTAGGAACACTTTTGGTCAGAGGAAAACTACGGGTTGTTCCATTTTTAACACATAATGCTTTCTCCGTTTCAATCTTCGACCGAGTTGTTCCATTTTTTAACTCCTTCCTCAGCAACACTTGCCAAACTCATAGACACGGACTTACAGACAAGATAGCATAAATGAATGCCAAAAACAATGGGCCCTTACAATTTTGATCTCATCAAAACAGTAAACTAAGTTACCAAATATCGAAAGCATCTATTTTGTAATCTCAACGTTTAAAATGCAGAAATTCACCCACCTTTTTTCTGATTGTCATTTCAAAATCGAAAATCAAAAGCATGAGATGGCTCTAATATCAATTGAAGGAATTGAATTCTTTGTAGAACGTATGAATGTTGTGTCAATACAGTCAATTTTGAAAACTTCAAAAAACAAAGAAACACAAATAGAGAACATGATAAACATATACAATTATAACATTCTTTTTGGGAGGAGAAAAGTTAAGAAATACTAACCCTTGACAACCATCTTCACATATTTTTTTTTCTTGGATTGATCTCTTCGAACTCACAAACTCACAAACAAAAAACTCCTCCATGGATCCCAAACAAACACATATAAGAAATACCTTCTAGACACCATCACTTAGAATCCTCACTATTCTCAGAATAAAAGATCTAGGATGTGTTGGCTCCTTTGAATTTGGTAGGTAGAGTTATGAGAGAGAAATTTTGGGAAGATGATCAATCCAAAGAAAACTCTTTTCTCTTTTTTTTTTTTTTAAAAAAACATTGGAATGCAATGTTCTTTCTATCAGAACTTCCCTTTCACTATTCTTTTACGTGAGATTTGAGATGGCCGGAGAGAGAGTTTTAACTCCCTTCCACCACTCCACAAATAACTCCCATCGGGAGTTATTTAATAACAATATTATTTAATAATGATAATATCATTTAGTGATAATATACATATTAAATCAAATTCTATATATATAATAATAATTAATTAACAAATTAAATATTTCATATATAATTTAATTTGAATCATATTCAAATAACAACCTCACATAATTTATAGTTTTAATGCGAATCTCATTCATATTAATTATTACTTGAATCTTATTCAAATATATTTCTCACATATTATAAAAGTATAATTTTGAATCTTATTCAAAAATTAACTTTAGGTTTATTGTATAGACATTATATTTATTGTATCTTATACACTTAATTCTCTAATTTAATTTGAAGAACTCAAATAATCCAAAAACAATTGATTCTTATTTTACCCTTTATGAGCTAGCGAGAGGACCTTATGGACCTACAGATTAGAAGCTCTAATGATACGAGATTAATTAATTAATATTTTTAATTAAGTTAATCAACATTCATTAACTACAGGTCACTCACTAAAGACCCACAGCTGCAATCTTCATAGTGTAGATATATTTCTATGTCCATATATAACCAATAAACGTAAGTCAACCCTTCATAACTAGCCCGTAACAACAGCTGGGTCAAATTACCGTTTTACCCATGTAGTTACATCTAACATCTAACTTTTTAAGTACCACTAATTCCTCTAATGAACAAAAAATTTATAGTCCAACTATAAACTAATCCTTCTCGGACTTATGAGAGGGTGAAGCCTCATTGTTTAAGACCCGAAATTAGCTTTTATGGGAGCAATTCATATATTTACTCTAAAGACAGGAATGAGTGACTTTTATCATATGTAGTTGTGTTCCACTACAAGAAATATGACCATCTATAGCTTTTGATCATAGCATTTTATCAAATAGGCCATGAAACATAAAGGGAAAAAAGGGTCTAAAAAAATTTGTTTAGCGCCTAAATATTCGAAAAAAGAAACCCTTTATCTGCCCTCTATTTTCTGCTTAAGTAAAACCGGTTTCTCTTCTCTCATTCTGCTCCCCTAGTTTCTTCCTTCATTACTTCTTTCATTCTAAATCAACTCTACTTTATGAATGGTTTTTTTTCCTCCTTCAAGATATGAGACACGCCAAAGGTATTTTATTTTCTCATCTTCCTCCATTATATTGTTTCGTTCTGAATCAATAATAATCCAAGGCACCTTTATCTTCATCCTCTTCGATAACTCCATCTTCATTGATAGGTCTTTAAGAGAGATCTATTTTCTATGTCAATTCCCTCAAAATTGTATTATTTGTTTGCTTTTAATGTTCATTTTCTAGGTAAAATAGTCCTAAGAGCAATTAGGAATTATTTCAAGAAAATTGGGCTAAAAAGGATTAAGAATAACCAAGAAGTAAACAAAATTGAAGAGAATCAAAGTAATTACCATAATGCCATCAGACCCTGCATCACGACCCTTTCAGAAGCATTGAGCAACACTTAAAGATAAAAAGCATCCATTTGTTGCAAAACAAGGCAGCGTTGCAATGCTTTCAACAACATCGCAACCCTTCGGAGATTAACAGAATTGTCTATGCGTACACGCACCTTGCGCAACCGAGCATTAGCCCAATGTCAAGACCCTCACCCAATGCTTCTTGGCTTTTTTATGATTTAGCGTTGCAGCGCTAATGTTACAACCCATCCCAGACTACCCTCTGAGCCTAGGAAAGGACATGACTGCTGCAGTTATCAACCCTTTTGTTGACACTTACTGCCTAATAACTCTTGCGGAATAACTCTGATACCAACATATAACTCATATACAGCGGAGACCTTGTAGGCCAAAAATTTATTAATTCAAAAACATAACATGTTTAGAGTAATTACATCAGTAGATTCACAAGTCCCGATGCCCAAAACCCTAGTCTCTATAACAACTGTAACATGTGTACAATATTTACAGTAACCACCTAAACAGACGAGTTACAATATCCTTGTCCGAGTGGTAGAGTAGATGCAGAGCTATCTCCTGAGGATTTGACTGCTACCTGGGGGAAAGGAAAACATTTAAAAACAGAGTGAGCTTGCTAGCCAGTGAGTGACTTAAGAAAGATAACTAATTCTCATGCAAAAGTCTCAATAAAGAGATCAAACTGAAATATAAACTTCTATAGTAACTTTGCACTGCAGTATAAACATTTTCCAAGCATAAAACATATAAAACTGTTTTTATCAGAAAACATTAAAACTGTTTCTTAGTTGAGAATAACCCTGCTGCGGTTAAATCCCAACACCAACTGCTAGTCAAGAGAGAACCTTTTGCTCAATCTCTAACTTCAACTACCTACATGCACATGGCCATACTAAGTACCGTCATACCTTAGGTACTTCTGCTCAAATACCTTCTCTAAACTTGTCCTTCAGTATCGAGCTGCTCAGATACCTTCTCAAATGTCCTTTGGTATCGCGTTTCAAGTAAAACTAGTCATAAATGACTTTCTTTTTAAAATATGTAAAGTATAACACATATAAAACATGTCTTTAAAGATACTAACACATGTTGGGTGTATTTAACACAAATAAATAGTTTTTCAATAAACTTTTCATACATGCATGTGTTTAAAACATAACTCATGGTTTGCTTGAAAATTACTTTGTAAAACTAGCTGGCATGAGAATAATATTTCTTTAAAACATGATTTCTTTAAAAAATTTTAAATATTTTAGTCACTCACCTTGATCGTTTAGGAACCTTCCTCTCTAGAAGTTCCTTGTTTACCTCGGGCACCCTTTTACACCCCTAAAATCCAGATTCAATTTAAAACTCAAATTACTTATAGTTCTAAGTCTTATTTTGAGATACTTTCTTCTATAAACATGTTCTAAAATATCTCAGGAAGCTTACCCTAAAATTTGAGCTTAGAAAATCTCGTGGTTTGGCCGGAATATCAAAATCTTCAAGACTGGCCCAAGCTTACCCGATAGCTTGACCCCTCTATCTTTTCCTCAATTTCCAGCCCGATCCCTTGGAGCTTCTTCTCCGGCAGCCCTACTCTGAAAACTAGACTTGTAGCGATTTCAGGTGGCTTTGGAATCACTTCAAATGCACGAGTATACTGGGAGAACTTCTTGTCCCAAATTGATTCTGTTTCCAGACTTCACTGTCTACTGCGTCCCCCTTGAAGCTTTATGATCAATGCATGGATTTGCTATGAACGCAATGTTTACTCAGCTTTCCCACTCTTCTTAATATCTTTTGAATTGTGATCTGAAAAGAAGCCCTTGGCCCTATTTATAGGCGTCCAAAAACTCTTCAAGGTTGACACCTCCTACTTGGCCCCATGTCCAAGTGTTTCTTCCTCACACTATCAATGCAATATTCAATCAACGCAATCTAAGGTGTCTTCTTCATCCTTAGCCAGCACAAAATGCTTAATTTTGCATGTCCTCTTGTGCAACCACCTCATTTGCTTAAGGCTTAAGATTTCTTCCCAATAAACCACATGTTAGGATGACGACCTTGCATGCGTCTACCAAATCTCATATGCGTTAACCAAAAATGCGCCCATCCATTGCTGTAACCTACCTATGTCCGGAAACCATCAACTGGCGTATGCGTTCATAAACCCTTGGATGACCAATGCATAGCACATCACCAACGCATAGCACATCACCAAAGCATAGTGCATCACCAACGCATAGCACATCACCAATGCATAATGCATCACCAATGCATAGCACATCACCAACGCATAGTGCATCACCAAGGCATAGTGCATCAATGCATAGTGCATCACAAATGCATAGTGTATCACCAACGCATAGTACTGCAGTGTCCATCGCGTCCATCGCATCCAACACATCCAACGTCCAACACCCTTGGATGTGCAACTTGAGCTGCCGCATGCATTGTTCTAACCTCCCAAGACACTCGGCTGTCGCATGCATTTCTCTTGGCCACACTTTGGCTTCTCTTAACGCATCAAATAACCTCTAAATGATTAAGGCTAACGCATTGACAACACTTAGTCAATTTTCTTGCTTCCAACGCATGGGTTATACTTAGCCAATTTTCCAAGTTTTCCCCAAAAATCAAGCTTCCAAATTCACACTTTTCTTCTAATTTTTCACCCTTTTCTCTACCATTACACATTAGTTTTGTGAACCCCGAATCCTAATTTCTCTACTTGAGTATGTTCCCTACTAAGACTAGCGTGATGAGTAGGTTGATGTGGAAACTACTGTGGAATGGTAGAGGAAAAAGTGGAGATTTGAAGAAAAGAGGAAATTTGGAAGTTTAACTCTTGGGAAAAATTTGGAAAATTTGGCTAAGTATAGAATTTTGTGTGGGATGCGTTGGAAGGGACCAATGCGTTGGAAGGGTGTGTTGGATGATGGATGCATTGGATGCGTTGGATGATGGATGCGTTGGATATGTTGGATACATTGGATGCATTGGATGTGTTGGATGATGGATGCATTGGATGATGGGTGCGTTGGATGCATTGGATGATGGATACGTTGGATGATGGATGCGTTGGATGATAGATGCGTTCGATGCGTTGGATGCGTTGGTGAAGGAAGGAAAATGGAAATGAGTCATTGGATGACACGAGGGCTGGAGGGTGGCATGCGTCGAGCAACCTCGACAAATGCCCAGCCATGCGTCGAGCAGCCTCGGCCAGTGCCCATGCAATGCGTCGAGCAACCTCGGCCAGCGCCCATGCAATGCGTCGAGCAGCCTTGGCCAGCACCCTTGCAATGCGTCAAGGTGCCCTGCCATGTAACCAAGCGCACAACCCATGCCATGCGCCCATGCAGCCGAGCAAGCGGGCGATGGCTAGCACACGCCGCATGCCCATGCGTCGAAGTAGCACGCTCATGCGCCTAAGCACCCAGCCAAGCATCAAGGCGCCGCGTGTAGCCCATGCGGCCAAGCACGCCCATGCGTCGAGTGGCCAGCCCATGCAGCGCGCCTATGCATTGGTGGCTAGCACCATGCACCCATGCCAAGCAAGCCGTGCGAGTGAGCATGCGTCGAGGATGGACGGTCACCCCAGCATTAGTGATGGTTAGCTCCCTTCGATGGCTAAGTTGAATTGTAATGATAGTGAATTGGCTTGCTATGCGTTGATTAGAGGCTATTGTTTATGGACTAGGCGTTGAGCATCTAAGAGTTGGACGCATACAAGAGTGAGGTCACATAGAAAACGTCACCAAAACCATGTGTCTTCTTGGGAGGAAAGCCTTAAGCCTTAAGAATTTAAGGTGGTGGCATCAGATTGGAGGCTCATGCGTTGGCAACATGAGAGTAAGACACTTAGCTAGCGATGATCACAACATTGCATTGATGAGGTGAGAAGGAGAGACTTAGCCATGTAGCCAAGTAGGTCAAAGCCACCTGAAAGCTCTGAAATTCTTGTTTTCAGGATCGGTCTGCCGAAGGAAAATCTCGAAGGGATCGGGCTGGAAAGTGAGAAGAAGATAGAAGGGTCAGGCTGTCGGATCAGCTTGGGCCAGTCTTGAAGATTCTGTGATTCCCGCCAAACCACGAAGATTTCTGAGCTTAAGTTTTAGGGTAAACTTCCTGAGACATTTTAGAATGTTTGTAGAAGGAAGTATCTCAAAATAAGGTTTAGAACTATGAATAATCTAAGCTATAAATTGAATCTGGATTCTAAGGGTGAAAAGGGAGCCCGAGGTTGAAAAGGGAGTTATTAGAGTGAAAAGCTCCTAAGTAATCAAGGTGAGTGGCTAAAACGTTTTGAATAAGACATTTGCTTAAGATGTTTGATTACAACGTGTTATAGAAAGCATGTTTTAAAGAAGATTATTCTCATGCCAGCTAGTTTTACAAAATGAATTCCAAGCAAACCATGAGTTATGTTTTAAACGCATGCATGTGTGAGAAATTGTTGAAAAACGATTTATATGTGTTAAATATACTCAATATGCATTAGTACCTTTAAAGCCATATTTTTATATGTGTTATACTTTACATGCTTTAAAGAGAGAAAGTCATTTATGACTAGTTTTACTTAAAACGCGATACCGAAGGACATTTTGAGAAGGTATCTGCCCAACTAGATACTGAAGAACATTTGAGAAGGTATCTATTGGTACTAAAGGACGTTTGAGAAGGTACCAAACCAACCTTTGAGAAGGTATCTGAACAGTAGTACCTAAGGTATGATGGTACTTAGTATGGCCACGTGCACGTAGGTAGATTTAGAGATTGAGCAAAAAGGTTCTCTCTTGACTAGCAATTGGTGTTGGGATTGTTTTATCCACAGTAAGGGTTATTCTCAACTGAGAAATAGATTTATTTTTTTATGATTAAAATAACTTTATATGTTTTATGCTTGGAAAATGTTTATACTGCAGTACAAGTACTGTAGAAGCTTATATTTCAGTTAAACTCTTTATTGAGATTTTGCATGAAAATCAATTATCTTTCTTAAGTCACTCACTGGGCGCAAACTCACCCAGTTTTCAAATGTTTTCCCCCCCCCCCCCCCCCCCCAAGGTAGCGGTCAAATCCTTTGAAGATAGCTCTTCATCTGCTCTGCCACAAAAGGAATAAGAGATTTATAACCCGTCGGTTTAGGTGGTTACTGTTAATATTGTACATATGTTACTGTTGCTCATTTAGGGACTAGGGTTTTTGGGTTTTGGGACTTGTGAATCT
The DNA here is from genome assembly GCF_027475165.1 of Benincasa hispida. Classification (NCBI taxonomy): domain Eukaryota; kingdom Viridiplantae; phylum Streptophyta; class Magnoliopsida; order Cucurbitales; family Cucurbitaceae; genus Benincasa; species Benincasa hispida. Next base: position 53,699,664 of record NC_143486.1, read on the forward strand.
AGTGTTGTAATGACTCTAAATATGATATGTTTCTAAATTAATAAATTTTTGGCCTAAAGACATTCCACTGTATATAAGTTATATTTTGGTATCAGAGTTATTCCGCAAGAGTTATTAGGTAGTAAGTGTCAACCAATGGTTAATAATTGCTGCAGTCACACCCTTCTCTAGGCTAAAAGGGTGGTTTGGGGCGAGGTGTGACAAGTTTCCACATCAACCTACTCACCACACTAGTCTCAGTAGGGAACATACTCAAGTAAAGAAATTAGGGTTCAGGGTTCACAGTTAACCTTAGCATCGCGACGCTACACTGACGATTATAAAATATTTTCTTTCATTTTAGGTAGAAGAAGAGGAAAATTCTCCATGGAGTCTGGAGTTTCTCTCTTTATCAATTCAACTCCTTGGTAACTTTTTCTCAAATTAGTTAGATTTTCATTTTCTTTCTTGGATTGTAAACATTGTAATGGATTTCTTTATAGATTTGTCAATGTATTTGTGAAGTAATTTCTTCAATCTTGTTTCTAGTTTAAAGAATTCTTGCAATCTTCTTTAGTTTTCTGCCTTTCTTTATAAATTGCATTATGAAATTATGGATTCTTGAATTGGTTTTAAGTTACTAAAAAGCATGTTTAGGGGATTTTTTTTCTTTTAAGCATATTAAGCCAAGATTCTGAATTTTGCTACAATCTTGATTGTGAAGGAACTCTTATTTAAGAGAACCATTGAGCGGAAACAAAATCTTTCCAAACCCATTGGAAAATAGTAAAAGCATTTAGAAACATACAAGAATAGTTATGCATTATAAAGTAAATTACAACATGCTTTCAACTAAAACAAAGGGAATCGAGTGACATACCCTTGAATAACTCTTCTTCATGTATTCCCTCGTCTACATTGGTTAGGCCTTCCAGCAAAGTCTACACGATCACGAACACAACGAACTACCAGTGAATTCATGAACTATCTGATCCTTGAACCCAATCAAGTAATATTCGATCCACGATCCTTGAACAACAACACTTCGACACTACCACTCGGTTACCTTGGTATTCTCAGTGTGAGAATCCAAGAGGTGTGGGCTCTGTGTGAATTTGGTAGAGGGAAGGAGGATGTAAATGGTCGAGTAAATGGGAGAAAGCCTTAGTCTATCATATAGACATTGAGTACTTGATCGTCTAGTAACAAAGAGCAATCGTCTAGCAAACTCGCTTGTCATTTACTCTTTTAAAAGGGCTATAGTATAACTCTCTCTTTTCACTTGATCAAATGATGCGCGATTTGAATAATTGAAAAAAAAATGAAAACCCTTTTCACTTTTTATTCTTCAGTTATTAAAACTGATAATAACTTCCCACTTCATGCACGATTAAAGGAGAAACCAACTAACCAACAATTATCATATAATTGTTTTATTATAAATAAATATAATAAATAATTTATCATATTATATTTATAACCTATAGGTTTAATATCACATCATATGTAATATTTAAACCATAGCTATTTTCTCCTTTATTAAATATAAATCATATTTATATTAATTCCTCCAATTAATGTATCTAAAACATCAAACCAATTATATCACATATAACTGAACTAATTTAATTATATCATATATAATCAAATTCCCTCTTGTTAATTTGAACACGTCAAACGAACCTAAAAACTGATTCTCAACTTGGATTAGTTTAGCTACCAAGGGGACCTTTGAATTCATTAAGCTACCAAGGGGACCTTATGGACCTATAGCTTGAAGCTCCAATGGTACGTGAATAACTGACTAAACTCTTTAATCACGATACTCACTATCTGTTAACTGTCGGGCATTCCACTAAAGACCGACAGCTGCAGTCTTCGCACTACAGATATATTTCTGTGTCAATTTGATATAACCAATAACCAGTACGATAACCCTTCACAGATTGCTCATAAGTACAGTTGGGCCAATTTACTGTTTTGCCCCTGTAATTACATGTAACTCCTTAAGTGTCGTTGAATCCTCTAATGAACTACACATCATAGTCCTACTATGAGTGAACACTTCTCAGGCCTTGAGAAAGTGTGTGGCGCCACATTGTTCAAGCCTCAGAATCAGCCCTTAATACTTACCCCTGCTTTGGGGAAAGAGTGAATTCCATCTTGTGTAGCTGAGTTCCCAACTCCCCAATCAGACGAATCCTCAAAGTGGTAGGTTTGAGTCGGCGATCTGGCCACTCGCACCCATGAAAATCAACGGACCACCCTTATAGACAGGAGTTCCTAACTCACTCAGGATTAAGGTCATGTTACCTATGGTCATCCTATGAAATGAAAGTCTCTATCATGAACGGTGTTATATAACGAGACTTAACATTTCGTGGTTCGGTCTTATACAAACATCTTTGTATAGGATACCTCCGCTCTCATGTCTTCACATGAATAATCAAGATCAGACCATCTGTAGTACTTTACAACACTTGTAACATCTACAAAGTGGGTTGTATTCGTAGTGTCGCCAGGATAAGGTTTTCCTTCTTTATCCATATACTACAGACCATTTAGGTTATCACTTAAGGCATGATCCACTGGTGTTTCTCCACATACATGCTTAAGTTACAACGATAACCAATGTTCTTAGTTTATTGGTTTGTGGTTAATGCAACTAAAATATCTCATATTTCATAGACAATAGTGAAGAAAATATCTCATATTATTACATCACAAATATTTGTTCATACATGTGTTTACAAACTACAGGACCCTACGAGATTTAGGGCATCAACCCCAATAGATTGGATATGTTGCTAGCATGTATTCATGTATACAAATGTCTAGCTAGGGTCTATCAAGTGGCAATGGTTAACTTTGTATTTGATGGCTATTACTAGAATATATAAATTGCTAGATTCAAGGACAAAATTTGATTAATTGAATATGGTTATCTTAACAATTAATCGACACAATTGAATTCTCAAACTTAATGCATATGTTTTCTATTCTATATGGACACTATCTAACTCAATAGGACAAGAGGCATATAGTTTGAATAGAATTAGGTCTTTCCAACTTTAATCAATATTTAAAACGCTTTCTTGATGAGATTTTCGCTAGCTATCCGCCTTTGTAGAGGTTAGCCTAATCGAGTCAAGCGAGTAGTTGTGAGCATAATTTGTTTGCATGATTAATTCGTAGAAATCGATGATAGAGATTGCATTGAATATTTAACTTGAACTAGAAATAAGATTGAATAACACTTGTATGCAATTATCTTTTATCTTTTTATTTTCAAGCACATTTCTTGCTTTATCAAAACCACATATTTTATCGCTTTCATAGTTAAATTTAGCTTAATAAAAGATTAAACAAGCCTTCCCTGTGGATCGACCCCATGCTTGCCACTTATGCTACTTTTTAATATAAGAGGTAGGTTTCAGTGATTTATAAATATTTTTGTTTCGGTTAAATTCGAATTAACGACATCGATTCGAGCACGACCGAAATTTCATTCTCTTCCCTATTTCTCTAACTCACCTTTTTCAAACATTCCACCTAACTCTTTAAAATTGAAGTTACAAAGTACTAATTTCTCATTTCTCTTTTTCAAGGGACAGTGCCTTTGTATTGGGGAATCATGTTGATGGATACGTGTTCATCGACGATGTTGATCTTTTCAAAGGTGCTTGTGGAAAATCCCTCACTTCTTTTCCTCAAGGTAATTTCAAATATTAAGGCTCGATTCTTTTTTTGTCGATTAGGTAAAATTAAGGCATGGAAAATGAATCAATGCATGTTATTAACAAATTACTAATACTTTTTAGAGATATGGGAGCAAAATTCAAGGCATGTTATTAACAAATTACTAATTTGATTAAATACTTATAAGAAATACTTTGAATTTGTCATTTGTTTTAAAAATACTCCAATATTTTTAAGGGTACAATATTATTTGTAAACTTTTCAAAATACTCGTGAAGTAGAAATTTGTAGAATTACTAACGAAAATTGAGATATGAAATTGTGTAATAGTGACCTAGAACAAAAATTTGGATCAACACTACTCATGAAGTAGAAATTTGGAGAGGTTTCTGTTGGGTGCAAATTTATATTTAAAATGGTCCGTTGGTTAGTTTTGAAACGACCCGTTTCAATGCTGAAGGCCTATAAAAGGTGAGGCCTTCAGCAATTCGTGAGACACAGAGTTCATTTTCTAAATTTCCACTTCAATTTCCTCTCCTTCTCCATCTTAGTTTTTCAAGCAGTGAGTTTAGAAAGGGTGTACGTTTTGATCGATAATGGTGCATTTTCGATCGGTTTTCATTTGGCTGTTTTATCCTGGGGACGACGTGGCAATTTTCAGACCTGCTTGCATACTTGGGCAGAGCCGCGAAATTTCTTAAAGAGAGCGGACTCTGAGACTCAGCCTATAACAAGTTTCTGTTTTGCAAGTTTTGCTCTTTGCTTTACCGTCGTGCCTTGCCGGTTTACAGTTCGTTGTTCTGAGGGCCCTGCCATTTCCAAAAATTTTAAGACGTTTTGACATCATCAATGTCCCTCAGTAGCAACAATGAGATATTTGACCTCAACCGTCCATTCCGATTCGAAAGAGCGAACTTCAAGCGGTGGAAACAAAAGACTTTATTCTTTTTCACTATCAAGAAAGTTGTCAAAGCTTGTGCCAGCGCTAAGCCGATCATCCCTTCAAAAGAACCAACTGAACAACAGATAAAAGAATTTCATTTTAAATGGTTTGACTGATGATCTGTATGACTACTACGGTACAATTAAGACAGCGAAGAAGGTCTGGGATTTCCTGCAAAAGAAGTATGACACTAAGGAGGTCGGGTCGAAGAAATATACGGTTAATCGTTATCTCAAGTTTCAGATGATGGATGAAAAATCTGTGGAGGCCCAATCCCATGAACTCCAGAAGATAGCCCACGAGATAATTACTGAAGGTATGCCTCTAGACGAACAATTCCAAGTTGCTGTTATTATTAATAAACTGCCCCCCTTGTGGAAGGATTTTAAGAACACTTTAAGGCATAAGACCTGAGTTCTCGTTGGAGAGTCTTATAACCCGGCTAAGGATCGAGGAGGAAGCCTGGAAGTAAGACCAAAGGGAGGAGGTGAACGCAGTACCTAGGAAACCCGCCTCTGTCATGGTAAAACAAACCTAAGGGGACAAAGAGGAAAAGTCAGAACCATGGCTCTAGCAACTAGAACCAACAGAAAAAATAGAAGCCCCCTTCAAGAGAAACAGTACAGTTCCTATACTTTAATTGTAATAAACTTGAACACATGGCTAGGAACTGTAGGAACAGGCGTCGTCCTGCTGGTCAGCGAACCTGACAGAAGAACCGCTAGTTATCATGATCACAGAAGTAAATGTGATCGGTGGTTGTGAAGGGTGGTGGATAGACACTGGCGCAACGCGCCATGTCTATCACGACATTAGTCTATTTAAAACTTATACTGAAACTAAGGATAAGAAAATTCTATTGGGAGATCACCATTCCACGAAAGTTGCTGGAACCGACGAGGTGGAACTAAAGTTTACCTCTGGGAAGACCCTCACGTTGAAGGACGTTCTGCACACTCCGGAGATACGAAAGAATTTGGTTTTAGGCTATCTCCTAAACAAAGTCAGGTTTACTCAAACTATAAGGGCAGACCTATATACCCTTACCAAAAATAATGTACTTGTAGGGAAAGGGTATGCAACTGAGGGAATGTTCAAATTAAATCTAGACCTTAATAAAATGAAATCTTCTGTGTATATGCTGTGTTCTATGAATATTTGGTATGCTAAACTCTATCATGTGAATAAGAATTTAATTAGTAACATGATTAGGCTGAAAATGATACATAAGTTATCCACGAATGATTTTGATAAATGTGAGTATTGTAGTCATGCTAAAATTACTAAAACTCTGCATAAATCTGTACTTAGGAATTTTGAGCCTCTGGATTTGATTTATTTTGATGTCTGTGAATTTGATGGCATATTGACTAGGAACAGTAAAAGATATTTCATTAATTTTATTAATGACAGCTCTGATTTTACTTTTGTATACCTACTGAAAAACAAAAGTGATGTTTTTTATGCCTTCAAACTTTTTGTTTCTGAAATAGAGAATCGGTTTAATAGAAAAGTTAAAAGACTTTGTAGTGATAGGGGAACCGAGTACGACTCGGACAGTTTTAATGAATTCTTTAACTCACATGGAATACTACACGAAAAGATCGCACATTATTCTCCTAAAATGAATGGAAAAGCCGAAAGGAAGAATAGAACTTTAGTTGAGCTAATAGTTGCTATTTTACATAGTTTAGGAGCCGTGTCTAATTGGTGGGGTGAAATCATCCTTACTGTGTGTTATGTTCTAAATAGAATTTCGAAATCTAAAAAGAAAACTTCACCTTACGAAATTCTCAAGAATAAGAAACCAAACTTGTCCTACTTTAGAACATGGGGTTGTCTAGCCTTTGTAAGGATTCCTGACCCAAAAAGGAGAAAGTTGGTTAGTAGAGCTTACGGATGTGTCTTTATAGGTTATGACTTAAATAGTAAAGCCTACAGGTTCTATGATCTAGTGAACCAAGTGATCATTGAGTCAAATCAAAATTTGAATATAAGGTCGGTCCAAAATTTGACTTTTCAAAGTCAAAAGTCTCAACTCTTTGGTTTTTACATCTTTGACCATTTCCATTATTTCCTAGCTTCCGAATATGAACGTATTCGTATACTTGATATTTAAATCACATTTAAACATCAAAGCTGTATCTCTAAACTGAAAACTGACTACTATATCATATATACTTGTCGGTTTCTCTCTCTTCACCTAATTCGAACAATTCGAATTATTCTATCATGTTGTTCTAAGTTTATTCCATATGAACTAGTAGGGGAACCTAATGGACCTATAGATCATGGGCTCCAATGATCCGAGATTAGCTGGCTAAACTCTTTAGATGGAGCTAATCAACATTCGTTAACTAACGGGTCATTCCACTATAGTCCCGTAGTTGCACTCCCCTCACTATAGATATATTTGTGTCCATTTGATATAACCATGATTAGTAAGCTAATCCTTCACAGGTTGTTCGTAATCTCGGTTGGGTCATAAAAACCGTTTTACCACCGAGATTACATCTTATTCCTTAAGTTTCACTGATCCTCTAATGAACAATTGGTTTAAGGTCCAAGCTATAAATCGAACCTCTCTCGAGCCAAGGAGAGAGTGGGGCCCCTTGTTCAAGACCTGGATTCAGTACTAAAGGGAACAACCTATCTACTATCCCTATAACGGGTAGGAGTGAATTCCGTCTTGCACCCTATGTTCCCAGCTATCCATCTGATCTTACCCTTGAAATGGGAGACTTATTGGGCCAACGATAACGAGTTGCCCTCACCTATGCAGATCTAAGGATAATTCCGAGTGAACAGGAGTTCATAGTTAGCTCAGAATTAAGATTAAGTTACTTAGGTCATCAATTAACGAAATAATCAGTTTTATATATTAAACGACGTTTAGAACGTAAAAAGTAACTATTTCATGGTTCAGTCTTATGTAAATTCTTTACATAGGATGCCTCTATTTTCATGTCTCCACATGAACGGCTTAGGATCACATCGTTTGTACTAACTACAAAATGGGCCACATCCATAGTGTCCCCAGAATAAGGCGCCCAACCTTATTCATATACTATAGACCATTTTGGCTATATATTTGAACTTGATCCACATTTATGTCACTACATAAAGTTCAAACTTAAACTTAGTAGCCTCGGATCCTTAGTTTATTGGATTCATGAATATAGAATTTAAATTTACTAAAGATTTTCAATAATAGTTTTATTGAATAAGAATATGATATTACAAACTACGAGTTTTAGGATATAAAATCCAACAAACTCCCACTTGGACTAAAACTCCTAGTAAGATCAAACGATGCTGAATTTAACTGTGAGAAATTAATATTACATATGAGTACAATAAAAATATGAATACAATAATCTAGGACAATAAACTAGAGCATTCATGCCCAACATAATCTCCCACTTGTCCTAGTTTAGAAACACCGTAGACCTAAACTCTATAGGTGACCCTCAAAAACTTTAGCCGTGAGGGTTTTTGTAAAATGATCATCAATGTTTTGCTCAGAAGGTATCTGGGTCACTACAACGTCACCACGGTGTATGATTTCCCAGATAAGGTGGTACTTGCGTTCGATGTGCTTTCCCCATTTATGGCTTCGAGGTTCTTTTGAATTTGTAACTGCACCATCATTGTCACAATACAAGGTGATGAGTATATGCATATTTTGAACAACTTCCAAATCTGTCAAGAATTTCTTCAGCCATACTACTTCTTTTGCTGCTTCGCAAGCAGCTACGTATTCAACTTCCATTGTGGAGTTAGCTATACAGGTCTGTTTTACGCTTCTTCACACTACTGCTCCTCCGTTAAGAGTGAACATTGATCTAGATGTAGGCTTTCTAGCATCTTTATCAGTTTGGAAATCAAAGTCAATGTATCCAATAAGGATCAGATCCTTAGCACTATACACGAGCATGTAGTTCTTAGTTCTCCTAAGATACTTTAAGATGTTCTTAACGGCAATCCAATGATCACGTCCAGGATTAGACTGGTATCTACCGACGATCCCTACTAAGTAGCATATGTTAGGTCTAGTACATAACATTGCATACATCAGGCTTCCAACTGCGGAGGCATAGGGAATATTTCTCATATCCTTAACTTCTTGAGATGTCTTAGGACATTGTTCTTTTGACAGATGAATTCCATGTCTGAAAGGCAACAGACCCATTTTGGAATTTCGCATTTTATATCTAGACAACATTTTATCTATATAAGATGTTTGAGACATGGCTAGTGTCCCGTTCTTGCGATTCCAAACAATTTGGATCCCAAGAATATACTGCGCATTTCCTAAATCTTTCATTTAGATTTGTGTATCTAGCCATTGCTTGACGTCATAAGATATCCTACATCATTCTCAATGAGTAGAATATCATCGACATATAAAACTAAGAACGCTATAGTAGAATTGACGATCTTCTTGTAAACACAAGGCTCATCAACATTCTGTTCAAAGCCATAAGATTTGATCGCAGCATCAAATCTTATACTCCAAGATCTAAAAGCTTTTTTTAATCCATAAATGGATTTCTCAAGCTTACAAGCCTTTTGTTCTTGACCCAGAACTATAAACCTCTCTAGTTGAACCATATAGATACTCTCTTCAAGATCGCCATTTAGAAAGGTTATCTTGACATCCATCTGTCAAATTTCATAGTCATAAAAGGTGGCAATGGATAAGGGTATTCTAATCGACTTAAGCATGGCAACAGGAGAGAAAGTTTCTTCATAGTCCACTCCCTCTCTCTGGGTATAACCATTTGCCACAAGTCAAGCCTTAAAAGTCTGTACTTTACCGACTTGGTCTCGTTTTCTCTTGTAGATCCACTTACAACCAATTGGTTTTACATCATTTGGTTGATCTACAAGTTTCCAGATAGAATTGAAGTACATAGACTCCATTTCGAGGTCCATGGTTTTGACCCACTGATCACGGTTCACATCTTTTATCGCCTGTTTATAGGTCAATGGATCCTCTGTGTCGTCATCAGGTATGACGACTTGTGTTTCTATTAAACCCAAGTAACCGCCAGGCTGATGAACAACCCTCCCACTACGTCAAGGCATTCTCAACTCTTGAGAAGGATGTGACTGACCAGATGTACTAGTTTTATCTACTACTTTAGTAGATGAACTAGCTCTATCTGTAGCATTTCTGGAAATTTCATTCAATACTAGTCTACTGCGAGGTTGCTGACTTCTTATGTGGTCTTCCTCTAAGAATGTGGCATTTTTCGATACAAATACCTTATTCTCTTGAGGATCGTAAAATAGACCACCTTTTGTTTCTTTTGGATAACCTACAAATAGGCATAGTTTTGAATGACGTTCCAATTTTTTAGGAT
>NC_143486.1:53710153-53750461 GCF_027475165.1 Benincasa hispida
ATCGGTGGTTGTGAAGGGTGATGGATAGACACTGGCGCGATGCACCATGTCTATCATGACCTTAGTCTATTTAAAACTTATACTGAAACTAAGGATAAGAAAATTCTGTTGGGAGATCACCACTCCACGAAAGTTACTAGAACCGGCGAGGTGGAATTGAAGTTTACCTCTAGGAAGACCCTCACGTTGAAGGACGTTCTACACACTCTGGAGATACGAAAGAATTTGGTTTCGGGCTATCTTCTCAACAAAGCTGGGTTTACTTAAACTATAGGGGCAGACTTATATACCCTTACCAAAAATAATGTATTTGTAAGGAGAGGGTATGCAATTGAACTGAGGGAATGTTCAAATTAAATCTAGACCTTAATAAAATGAAATCTACTGTGTATATGCTGTGTTCTATGAATATTTGGCATGCTAGACTCTGTCATCTGAATAAAAATTTAATTAATAACATGATTAGGCTGGAAATGATACCTAAGTTATCCACGAATGATTTTGATAAATGCGAGTATTGTAGTCAGGCTAAAATTACTAAAACTCCGCATAAATCTGTACTTAGGAATTCTGAGCCTCTAGATTTGATTCATTCTGATATCTGTGAATTTGATGGCATATTGACTAGGAACAGTAAAATATATTTCATTACTTTTATTGATGATTGCTCTGATTTTACTTTTGTATATCTACTGAAAAACAAAAGTGATGCTTTTGATGCCTTCAAACTTTTTGTTTCTAAAATAGAGAATCAGTTTAATAGAAAAGTTCAAAGACTTCGTAGTGATAGGGAACCGAGTACGACACGGACAGTTTTAATGATTTCTTTAACTCACATGGAATAATACATGAAAAGACCGCACCTTATTCTTCTGAAATGAACGGAAAAGCCAAAAGAAAAAAATAGAACTTTAGCTGAGCTAGTAGTTGCTATTTTACTTAGTTAAGGAGTCGCGTCTTATTGGTGGGGTGAAATCATCCTTACCATGTATTATGTCCTAAATAGAATCTCGAAATCTAAAAATAAAACTTCACCTTACGAAATTCTCAAGAATAAGAAACCAAACTTGTCCTACTTTAGAACATGGGGTTGTCTAGCCTTTGTAAGGATTCCTGACCCAAAAAGGAGAAAGTTGGTTAGTAGAGCTTACGGATGTGTCTTTATAGGTTATGACTTAAATAGTAAAGCCTACAGGTTCTATGATCTAGTGAACCAAGTGATCATTGAGTCAAATCAAAATTTGAATATAAGGTCGGTCCAAAATTTGACTTTTCAAAGTCAAAAGTCAACTCTTTGGCTTTTTACATCTTTGACCATTTCCATTATTTCCGAGCTTCCGAATATGAACGTATTCATATTCTTGATATTTAAATCACATTTAAATATTAAAGTTGTATCTCTAAACTAAAAAACCGATCACATCACATATACTTGTTGATTTCTCTCTCTTCACCTAATTCGAACAATTCGAATTATTCTATCATACTGTTCTAAGTTTATTCCATATGAGCTAGTAGGGGAACCTAATGGACCTATAGATCATGAGCTTCAACGATCCGAGATTAGATGGCTAAACTCTTTAGATGGAGCTAATCAACATTCGTTAACTCATGGGTCATTCCACTATAGTCCCGTAGTTGCACTCCCCTCACTATGGAAATATTTGTGTCCATATGATATAACCGTGATTAGTAAGCTAATCCTTCATAGGTTGTTCGTAATCTTGGCTGGGTTATAAAAATCATTTACCCCCGAGACTACATCTTATTCCTTAAGTTCCACTGATCCTCTAATGAACAATTGGTTTAAGGTCCAACCTATAAACCGAACGCCTCTCGGGCCAATGAGAGGGTGGGGCCCCTTGTTCAAGACCTGGATTCAATATTGAAGGAACAACCTATCTACTATCCCTATAACGGGTAAGAGTGAATTCCATCTTGCACCCTATGTTCCCAGCTATCCATTTGATCTTACCTTTGAAATGAGAGGCTTATTGGGCCAGGGATAATGAGTTGCCCTCACCTATACAGATCTAAGGATAATTCTGAGTGAATAGGAGTTCATAGTTAGCTCAAGATTAAGATTAAGTTACCTAGGTCATCAAATAACGAAATAGTCAATTTTATACATTAAGCGGCATTTAAAACGTAAGAAGTGACTATTTCATAGTTCAGTTTATGTAAACTCTTTACATAGGATGCCCCCATTTTCATGTCTCCACATGAATGATTTAAGATCACATTGTTTGTACTAACTACAAAATGGGCCACATCCATAGTGTCCCCAGAATAAGGCGCCCAATCTTATTCATATACTATAGACCATTTTGGCTATATATTTGAACTTGATCCACATTTATGTCACTACATAAAGTTCAAACTTAAACTTAATAGCCTCAGATCCTTAGTTTATTGGATTCGGGAATATAGAATTTAAATTTACTAAAGATTTTCAATAACAGCTTTATTGAACAAGAATATGATATAAAAAACTACGAGTTTTAGGACATAAAATCCAACAAACTCCCACTTGGACTAAAACTCCTAGTAGGATAAAATGATGCTGAATTTAACTGTGAGAAATTAATATTACATATGAGTACAATAAACATATGAATACAATAAACTAGAGAATATACCCAAAAGTTCTCCAACTTGTCCTAGATTACAAACACCGTAGACCTAAACTCTATAGGTGACCCTAAAAAACTTTAGCCATGAGGGTTTTTGTAAAAGGATTAGCAATGTTTTGCTCAAAAGGTATTTGGGTCACTACAACGTCACCACAATGTACAATTTTCTTGATAAGGTGGTACTTGCATTCGATGTGCTTCCCCCATTTATGGCTTCGAGGTTCTTTTGAATTTGCAACTACACCACTATTGTCACAATACAAGGTGATGGGTAGATGCATATTTGGAACAACTTCCAAATCTTTCAAGAATTTCCTTAGCCATACTGCTTCTTTTGCTGCTTTGCAAGTAGCTATGTATTCAGCTTCCATTGTGGAGTCAACTATACAGGTCTGTTTTACGATTCTCCACACTACTGCTCCTCCGTTAAGAGTGAACACTGATCCAGATGTAGACTTTCTAGCATCTTTATTAATTTGGAAATCAAAGTCAGTGTATCCAGTAAGGATCAGATCCTTAGCACTATACACGAGCATGTAGTCCCTAATTCTCCTGAGATACTTTATGATATTCTTAACGGCAGTCCAATGATCACTTCCAATATTAGAGTAGTATCTACTGACGATCCCTACTAAGTAGCATATGTCAGGTTTAGTACATAACATTGCATACATCAGGCTTCCAACTGCGAAGGCATAGGGAATATTTCTCATATCCTCAACTTATTGAGGTGTCTTAGGACATTGTCTTTTTGACAAATGAATTCCATGTCTGAAAGGCAACAGACCCTTTTTGGAATTCTGCATTTTATATATAAACAACGTTTTGTCTATATAAGATGCTTGAGACATGGCTAGTGTTCTATTCTTACGATTCTGAACAATTTGAATGTTAAGAATATACTGCGCATTTCCTAAATCTTTCATTTGGAATTGTTTATCTAGCCATTGTTTGACGTCAGTAAGATATCCTACATCATTCCCAATGAATAGAATATCATCGACATATAAACTAAGAACGCTATAGTAGAATTGACGATCTTCTTGTAAACAAAAGGCTCATCAACATTCTGTTCAAAACCATAAGATTTGATCGCAGTATCAAACCTTATATTCCAAGATCTAGAAGCTTTTTTCAACCCATAAATGGATTTTTGAATCTTACAAACCTTTTGTTCTTGACCTTGTGTGATAAACCCCTTTGATTGAGCCATATAGATACTCTCTTCAAGATCGCTTTTTAGAAAGACTGTCTTGACATCCATCTGCCAAATTTCATAGTCATAAAAGGTGGTAATGGCTAAGAGTATTCTTATCGACTTTAACATGGCAACAGAAGAGAGAGTTTCTTCATAGTCCACTCCCTCTCTTTGGGTATAACCCTAGAGTCAAGCCTTAAAAGTCTGTACTTTACTGGCTTGGTCTCGTTTTCTCTTGTAGATCCACTTACAACCAATTGGTTTTACATCATTTGGTTGATCTACAAATTTTCAGATAGAATTGAAGTACATAGACTTCATTTTGAGGTCTATGGCTTTGATCCATTGATCACAGTCCACATCTTTCATCGCTTGTTTATAGGTCGATGGATCCTCTATGCCGTCATCAGGTATGACGACTTGTGTTTCTATTGAACCCAAGTAATGGTCAGGTTAATGAACAACCCTCCCACTACGTCGAGGCATTCTCAACTCTTGAGAAGGATGTGATTGACCTGATGTACTAGTTTTATCTGCTATTTTAGTAGATGAACTAGCTCTATCTGTAGCGTCTTTGGAAATTTCATTCAATACTAGTTTACTGCGAGATTGATGACTTCTTATGTGGTCTTCCTCTAAGAATGTGTCATTTGTCGATACAAATACCTTATTCTCTTGAGGATGATAAAACAGACCACCCCTTATTTCCTTTGGATAACCTACAAATAGGCATAATTTTGAATGATGTTTCAATTTCTTGGGATTTTGTACCAACACATGTGCTGGGCAACCCTATCACACCCCATCTCAGACTACCCTCTGAGCCTAGGAAAGGACATAACTGCAACTCTTTTCTTGACACTTACTGCCTAATAACTCTTGTGGAATAACTCTGATACCAACATATAACTCATATACAGTGGATGCCTTGTAAGCCAAAAATTTATTAATTAAAAAACATAACATGTTTAGAGTAATTACATCACTAGATTCACAAGTCTCGATGCCCAAAATCATAGTCTCTATAACAACTGTAACATGTGTACAATATTTACAGTAACCACCTAAACAGACGGGTTACAATATCCTTGTCCTTTAGTGGCAGAGTAGATGCAGAGCTATCTCCTGAGTATTTGACCGCTACCTGGGGGAAAGGAAAACATTTGACAACGAGGTGAGCTTGCTAGCCCAGTGAGTGACTAAAGAAAGATAACTGATTCTCATGCAAAAGTCTCAATAAAGAGATCAAACTGAAATATAAACTTCTACAGTAACTTTGCACTGCAGTATAAACATTTTCCAAACATAAAATATATAAAGTTTTTATCAGAAAATATTAAAATTGTTTCTTAGTTGAGAATAACCCTGCTGCGGTTAAATCCCAACACCAACTACTAGTCAAGAGCGAACCCTTTTGCTCAATCTCTGACTTCAACTACGTACGTGCACATGGCTATACTAAGTATCGTCATACCTTAGGTACTTCTGCTCAGATACCTTCTCTAAACATGTCCTTCAGTATCGAGCTGCTCAGATACCTTCTCAAATGTCCTTCGGTATCGTGTTTCAAGTAAAACTAGTCATAAATGACTTTCTCTTTAAAGCATGTAAAGTATAACGCATATAAAACATGTCTTTAAAGATACTAACACATGCTAGGTGTATTTAACACATATAAATAGCTTTTCAATAAACTTTTCATACATGCATGCGTTTAAAACATAACTCATGGTTTGCTTGAAAATTACTTTGTAAAACTAGCTGGCATGAGAATAATCTTTCTTTAAAACATGATTTCCTTAGAACATTGTAAATATTTTAGTCACTCACCTTGATTGTTTAGGAACCTTTCTCTCTAGAAGTTCCTTGGTCACCTCGGGCTCCCCTTTGAACCCTACGATCTAGATTCAAATTAAAGCTCAGATTACTCATAGTTCTAGGCTTTATCTAGAGTTACTTTCTTCTACAAATATGCTCTAAAACATCTCATGAAGCTTACCTCAAAATCTTAGCTCATAAATCCTCGTGGTTTGGCCGAAAACATCAAAACATCAAGATTGGCCCAGCTTACCCGATAGCTCGACCTCTCTGCCTTGTCCTCATTCTCTAGCCCGATTCCTTAGAGCTAATTCTCCGGCAATCCTATTCTGAAAACTAAACTTGCATAGCTTTCAGATGGCATTGGAATCACATAACGCATGAGTATTCTGGGAGAACTCCTCTTCCCAATTTGATGCTATTTCCCATCTTTTCTGTCCGATAGCATCTCCCCTCTTGAAACCTCTTGACCAACGCATAGTCTTGCTACCAACGCATAGTCTCCTCCCAATACACTCTTCTTTATGTTATTTGAAGAGAATTTGAGTTATCATCTGAAGTCTTGGCCCTATTTATATGCGTCCAAGATTTCTCTAAGGCCGACACCTTCTACTTGGCCGCATGTCCAAGTGTTTCTTCCACACACTATCAACGCAATCTAAGGTGTCTTCTTCATCCTTAGTCAGCACAAAATGCTTAATTTTGCATGTCCTCTCGTGCAACCACCTCATTTGCTTAAGGCTTAAGATTTCTTCCCAACAAGCCACATGTTAGGATGACGACCTTGCATGCGTCTATCAAATCTCATATGCGTTAACCACAAATGCGCCCATCCATTGTCGCAACCTACCTATGTCCGGACACCATCAACCGGCGCATGCATCCACAAACCCTTGGATGACCAACGCATAGCACATCACCAACGCATAGCACATCACTAATGCATAGTGCATCACCAACGCATAACACATCACCAACGCATAGTGCATCACCAATGCATAGCACATCACCAACGCATAGTGTATCACCAACGCATAGTGTATCACTAATGCATAGTGCATCACCAACGCATAGTGCATCACTAATGCATAGTATTGCACTGTCGCATCCATCGCGTCCATCGCTGCTTACCATCACATAGCACTGCCGCATCCATCGCGTTCATCGCGGCATACCATCGCATAGCATTGCCGCGTCCAACGCCATATGCCTCCCATCGACACATGCTTCTATCCATCGCATCCAACGCATCCAATGCATCCATCGCATCCAATGCATCCAATGTCCAGCGCCCTTGGATGCACAACTTGAGCTGCCGCATGCATTGTTCTAACCTCCCAAGACACTCGGTTGCCGCATGCATTTCTCTTGGCCACACTTTGGCTTCCCTTAACGCCCCAAATAACCTCTAAATGATCAAGGCCAACGTATGGAAAGCACTTAGTCAATTTTCTTGCATCAATTAAAGCTTAACTCAAAACTACTCAAAGAAAATCTATTCAACACTTAGAAATTTCCTTCACTTCAACATAGGATTTAACTTTCACTTAGTTAATTTCCTTAACCACCTGCTTAAGCAGGGAAAATGGAAATTCAGGTTTCACAAACCTCAAATTCTAAAGTGACATAAACTACTTTTACGCCCTTTCCATATTTCATAAGGTATTTCTGAAACACTTTTAGAGGGAACATTGTGATGAAAAAAATGGCATGCACAACGGAAATAAGAATCGATTTTACTCTAATTGCCCAAAATAAACATGCAACCCTAAAAGAATTAATTAGGGTTATTTTGAAATAATACCTTTGAAGCTCCCAAAACTTGTCTATCTCCACCCGAACACGAACGGACCACCACTAGAGCTAACCTACTATTCTTTGGACTCAGAACCAGGTTGTGGGACCTGATGGATGAAGAACCCGAGAAAGATAAAAGATGGAAATAGAATAAGGGATTTTTGGTTGTGTTTGGGTTTTTCTTTTTAGCCCAATTTTAAAAAACTATTTTGGCAAAAATCCAAAAGTTTTTAATACAAAAACACAAGCCCATATTTATAGAAAAGGGCCATGCAAAATTGCATGAAATAATTTCATAAAATCCCAACACCTAGAATCCACTATCTTAGTGGGCTTAATGTCCACTATAAGCCAACACCTAGCCCATTAATTTTTTTAGTGGAATTATCCAACAAAAGTTTGGATTTTCCCACTAACTTTGTCAAAGGGCAAAATAGTCATTTGGTCAAAGTCAAACTTTGACCAAAAAGTCAACATTTTGACTTTTTATGATTTTTTCCGTGTTGACTCATTTTGACCTCCCGAGCATGAATCCGCATTCATTTTCTCGAAATTAAAATCACATTTGAATATAAGATCGGTCAAAGTTTGACTTTTCAAAGTCAAAAGTCAACTCTTTGACTTTTTATATCTTTGACCATTTCTATTATTTTCGAGCTTCTGAATATGAAAGTATTCATATTCTTGATATTTAAATCACATTTAAATATTAAAGTTAAATCTCTAAACTGAAAAACTGACCACTATATCACATATACTTGTCGGTTTCTCTCTCTTCATCTAATTCGAACAATTCGAATTATTCTATCATTCTGTTCTAAGTTTATTCCATATGAGCTAGTAGAGGAACCTAATGGACCTATAGATCATGGGCTTCAACGATCCGAGATTAGGTGGCTAAACTCTTTAGATGGAGCTAATCAACAATCGTTAACTCACGGGTCATTCCACTATAGTCCCGTAGTTGCACTCCCCTCACTATAGATATATTTGTGTCCATATGATATAACCATGATTAGTAAGCTATTCTTTCACATGTTGTTCATAATCTTGGCTGGGTTATAAAAATCGTTTTACCCCCGAAACTACATCTTATTCCTTAAGTTCCACTGATCCTCTAATGAACAATTGGTTTAAGGTCCAACCTATAAACCGAACGCCTCTCGGGCCAATGAGAGGGTGGGGCCCCTTGTTCAAGACCTGGATTCAATATTAAAAGGAACAACCTATCTACTATCCCTATAACGGGTAAGAGTGAATTCCGTCTTGCACCCTATGTTCCCAGCTATCCATTTGATCTTACCCTTGAAATGAGAGGCTTATTGGGCCAGTGATAATGAGCTGCCCTCACCTATACAGATCTAAGGATAATTCTGAGTGAATAGGAGTTCATAGTTAGCTCAGGGTTAAGATTAAGTTACCTAGGTCATCAAATAACGAAATAGTCAGTTTTATACATTAAGCGGCATTTAGAACGTAAGAAGTGACTATTTCATAGTTCAATTTATGTAAACTCTTTACATAGGATGCCCCCATTTTCATGTCTCCACATGAACGGTTTAAGATCACATTGTTTGTACTAACTACAAAATGGACCGCATCCATAGTGTCCCCAGAATAAGGCGCCCAATCTTATTCATATACTATAGACCATTTTGGCTATATATTTGAACTTGATCCACATTTATGTCACTACATAAAGTTCAAACTTAAACTTAATAGCCTCGGAACCTTAGTTTATTGGATTCATGAATATAGAATTTAAATTTACTAAAGATTTTCAATAACAGCTTTATTGAACAAGAATATGATATTACAAACTACGAGTTTTAGGACATAAAATCCAATAAAAACAAGCTCCTAAGCAACAACATGAAAAATTTGACAACCTTATCCTATCTAATGGTTTCAAGGTCAATGAAGTGACAAATGCATCTAACATAAGTTTGATAATAACCTCTGCAATATATCGTGTCTATATGTAGATGATTTATTGATCTTTGGGTCGAACTTCCACGTCATAAATGATGTAAAATCAATATTGAGTGCGAACTTCGACATGAAAGACTTAGGAGAAGCTAGTGTAATCTTAGGCATAAAAGTAAATAGGTCTGAAAAGGGAATTTCTTTGGATCAATCTCACTATATAAAAAAGATTCTAAAGAAATATAACTACTTTGAGTGTAAAACAGCTTGTACTCCTTATGACCTTAGTGCCAAGTTGTTCAAGAACACGGATGACAGTGTTAATCAATCTGAGTATTCGAGTATCATAGGCAGTCTTAGATACGCTGCCGACTGCACTAGGCCTGACATAGCTTATGCTGTAAGACTACTTTGCAGGTTTACAAGCAGACCTAGTAAAGAGCAATTGAATGCTATAGAATAGTTCATGAGATACTTAAAGAAAACCCAAAACCTAGGATTACATTATCAAAAGTTTCCCGTTGTCCTGGAAGGGTTCAACAAGGTTGATTGGAAATCTCTTTCGGATGATTCAAAGGCTACAAGTAGCTATATCTTTAATATAGCTGGCGGAGCTATCTCTTGGAAGTCCAAGAAATAGACTATTTTAGCCCAATCTACGATGGAGTCAGAAATGATAGCACTAGCGACAGCTAGTGAAGAAGCAGACTAGCTTAGAAGTCTGCTATCAGAGATTCCCTTATGGGAAAAGTTGTTACGAGCCAAATTGATCCATTGCAATAGTACTGCAATCGCAAAAGTTTAGAACCGTTATTATAACGGAAAGAGATGTCAAATACGTCGTAAGCACAGTAGCATTAGAGAGTTTCTCACTACTATTTAAAATGGTCCATTGATTATTTTTAAAACGGTCCGTTGATTAATTTTAAAACGGTCAATTTCAATGTTGAAGGCCTATAAAAGGTAAGGCCTTCAATAGTTCGTGAGACACAGAATTCATTTTCTAAATTCCCACTTCAATTTCCCTTCCTTCTCCATCTTAGCTTTCCAAGCAGTGAGTTTAGAAAGGGTGTATGTTTCGATCGGTAACGGTGCATTTTCGATCAGTTTTTATTTGCCTGTTTTATCCTGGGGACGACGTGGCAATTTTTAGACCTACTTGCACACTTGGACAGAGCCATGAAACGTCTTAAAGAGAGCGGGCTTCGTGACTCAGCCTATAACGAGTTTCTGTTTTGCAGGTTTTTCTCTTTGCTTGACCACCATGCCTTGATGATTTACAGTTCGTCGTTCTGAGGGACCTACCGTTTCCAACAGTTACAGAAGAAAATTGTGCAGATCTTTAAGCCCAACAACAAAACAAACTTTCACTTACTCTTTCGTGGTCGAAAAGAAGGTCAATCTCCAACTAATTTAGTTTATGTTTGTTTGTTGGTTTCTAGTTGTTTGTTTTAAACCATCAAAGATTCTTTCTCTCTATCATTTTATTTTCACACCTTACTCCTCCTATTTCTTCATGTTGCTATTCCTTCCTTCTCTTTCTAGAGTAAACTTTAATGAAGCTCAAGATAAATCTTATAATCTAAACATTTACTGTTAAGCTTCCTTATTTGAGAGAATCTATAAAAACCTATTTCTTAGCACAGGCTTGGAGATTTCTTTTACGTTCTTTAGTTTAAGCCTAGAATTCATGAGTGAAAATAAAAACTAATGATTTGTTTTAAGAAGGGAATTAAATTATTGGAGTTTATATTATAAATCTAACATTCTGATGTGATTTTCATATCACCTAACTAGGAGGAAGTTTTATTGACTAGATAGATTGAGAAACATTCTTTAATTAATTGCACCGATGACTTACTAAATTTCACAATCAATGTCAGCTCCAACGTAAGGTTTCCTCCAATTTGGTTGACCCAATCCAACACTTGGATCTTTTTTGTTTTGGCAACAAATATGACCTCTCCATTGAGCCCTTCTTTTAGATGAATTCTCCAGACAGACGAAATTTCTTATGATTTCTTTTTAACATTCAAGCTATTGATCAATTGATCTACAACCATTTTCTTTCTTATTTTCATTATGAGGATTTACACCAAATCCCACTTTTTTCCCCAAGACTTTTGTGATAACATGTCCATAGAGGAAAATAGTTGTTGGGTTGTCTTCAATACGAAGTGGGCTTTTTCATGAAACAACCGAGGCCCAAACTAAGAAAACCAATTTGACTTGAAAACCAGCTAATATTATAAGCTGAATTAAAACCATATACAGAAAGCACAATCCGTGTGAAAACACTTTTTGACCCTACATATTGATGGCCAAGATTAGACTACAATATTCACTTGTCAGGAATCTTTGAATGACTATCTCACTTTTTTCATTCTTTCTATTTTAGAGAACTCGAGGGAGAGGGAAGAACAATGGTGAAATGCTGTCAATTTTCTTAGAGAAATCTGAGAAGATGAAGATCAAATTGTTATGCATGAAGAGTAAAGAGAAGGGAAAGAAGGAAGACACCAGTCTTTAATGTGGTTCGACCATAAAAGGACCTACATCCACGGAGGAGCTGAGATTTATTAAATCTTGTAGAGTTTCTTGAAGAATACAGATAAGTAGTTAGGATTCTTTCTTTAGTTTTCAGTACATTCAATCAGTTAGTTAAGTTGTACTTATATAGGACTTTACAAAGAACTGTTATAACAAACTTGTAAAGTTGATTTCAATAGTATTCCATAACAATATTTTTATACATAAATGAGTTGCAAGACAGATTAACTAATGTAATGGTTGCCATATTTTTAATTGTAAAGTTGCAAGGATGAGCGATTCAAAGATCTTAAAGTTAACCCTTGATTAGAAGAGAAAGAAAATAAATACGACACAATGTCTATGTGGAAAACGTTGATAAGTATTTTATTAAAGTCACAACATAAACGATCCCTATCATTCTTAGATGTCTTTTGTTTCATAGTAGATATAGAATTAATAGGTGTTTAGCTAATGTGACATAGTTAATGGAAATTCTAATAACCTTGATTAGTGTGTTGCAAACTTGCAATGAAGGGACACTCTTTTGTTAAAATTATTTGTATGGAGACAGAAAATTACTATTTCTCATTTGCTTCCATGAGCTTCTTCTCCCCCAACCTCTTTCATACCAAATTCTTAATGATATTATTTGTGGGTAGATTTGATAATCTTGATGTTTCAAGTACTTGCACATTTCATATAAGTGATTCAATGTTGTTGTCCTTTAGGAATTAAATTTTAATTTTTGGGAGTAATACGTTACATCTTGATTCTATGTTATTTTTCTTATTAGAGGAGAACTTCTTACATATAATCTTTGACTTCAATATTTCTTTGGTTGCGATTCTCTATTTCATAGTCCAATTTCCTTTCATTCAAAATAAGGAAATTATTTCAAATGGTAAAACTATTGAAAATATTTACAAAATATAGCAAAATTTTAGAACTATTAATGATAGACGTTGATAGACATTGATAGAAGCTATCAGTGTCTATCAATGTCACTGATAAACACTGATTCAGCATCTATTATTGATAGTTCTAAAATTTTGCTATATTTTATAACTATTTTGGTTCATTTTTCTAAATTTAAAAATAATCCTTCCAAATATTGTTTTTTTTTTTGTTTGTTTGAGAAACATTTTTTCATATCCACCAAATCTCTCAAGCGAATCATGCTCATCATTTGCTATTATTCAAATTAAACTCATAGCTTGTCCCAAGTTGTAGCTATAACTTTGTTCGAGTACTCTAGAATACGAAGAATGAGAATGACTATTTTGTTTCTTTTTCCTTGAATGAATGGTAAAAACAATGAAAATGATGAACATCATTTTATCTTCAATGCTCTGTTTTCATTTGCATCTTATTTTTACATTCTTAGAAGAAGAGGTTATTTATGATTCTTGTACATGAGTATGTACAAGTATGTTTATAGATGTTATTTATGGGCATTAAAAATGTGACACTTAGGTATCACTTAGATATTCAGAGACATTAGGATAAAGAAACGATAAATTTTGACAAAGATTAAGGTGATGGATGAAGGGGATGTTCGTTCAGTTGATTCAATTGCTTATAATTTTTGTGTGCTTCTTCCATATGGAATTGCACATTCATTATGTTTATTTCGAGTCTATCTTGTGTAGTGGAGAATATTTTATGTGATTAAAGTTGTTGAGAATGAAATTCCGAGTAGAAGCGTTAGGATCATCTTGCATTCGATTTTTTTTCATTTTTAAAGAAACAAAACAACAAGCTAAATATAACATAAATAGGATGAATAACATGCTTAGCATGCAATAAAATGAGAAACAAAAGGGAAGAATCATTCTTACCTTTGTAAACTCCTGACCCTCTTGATATTCCTCTTGATCTCCACACGAACTCACCGTCACCGACACTACCACAAGAATACCTTGTTATTCTTCTAAGAATTCTAAGAGTTGGATGAGTGATCTCCAATCCTTGGAAAAGGAAGAGGCAAAGAGATTGCAGAGAGAAATTGTAGAGAGGAAATAATTTGTGGAGGCTAGGGTATTGATTTCACCAAATCAACTATTTCCCCAAATGGGCTTTATGATTATATATGGAAAAGAGTTTACCCCTTCTCAAAGTAATTATCTGTTTACCCGTGATGTCAATTAATTAAATAACATCTTATCTAATTAATTGACACTTTAATTAGATAACCATTAAACCTAATTTAATATAGTTAATTAATATATAAACATCAAATGTTTATATTCTTCCACCTCTCTTATCATTTCCCATTAATTAATCAATTAAGTAACTATATTAAATCATATTAAATATAAAGTTAATTAACATATAAATATCACATATTTATATGTATACATCTTTTTAGGAATCCAATTCCCATAAATTTGATATTTGAATTTTATTCAAATATATCTCTCTTACATAATATGAATTATAGATCACATTATAATTAGTTATATATATATTAATCAGGTTAACATACAATTTTCTCAATTGATCTTCATTAATATCCTTTAGTGAGCTAAGAATGGGACCTTATGGACCTACATATCAGAAGCTCCAACGATATGAGATTAATTGGCTAAATTCATTAACCAAATTAATCAATATTCGTTAATTGTAGGTACACTCTACTCCACAGTTGCACTCTTTTCACTATAGATATATTTCTGTGTCCACGAATATAGACCAATAACAGCAAGTTAGTTCTTCTCAAGTATTCATTGTAGGATTTTATGTCATAAAACTCATGATTTATAAACATTAAACATATTTTATTTTACAATAAAGTTGTTATTAAGGTTATTTAGTAAAAATGTTATTGAATATGTGAATTGCACATTTTTTAACCCTAAATCCAATAAACTAAGAACCTCTAGCTATAGCATGAATACTTGAACTATATATTGAGACACAAAAATAGATCAAGTTCGATTATATAGCCAAAATAGTAGTATAGGGATAGGTTGGGTACCTTAACCTGAGGACAATATGGATGCTACCCACTTTGTATTTGATACAAACAATGTGATCCTAAATCATTCATATGGAGACATGCGAGAGGGACGTCCTATGCAATGAGTTTGCATAAGACTGGACCACCAAATAGTCACTTTTACTTTATAACACTGTTTACTAATAAGACTGACTATTTCAATTCGATGACCTAAGTAACTCGATCTTAATCCTAAGCCAACTATGAACTCCTTTTTTTTTTTTGGATTATCCTTTAATCTGCATAGGTGAAAATGACTCAATATCACTGACTCAATAAGCCTTCCATTTTAGGTATAAGACTAGGTAGATAGCTAAGGACATAGTCCTACAAGACAGAATTCCTTCCTACCCAATTCCAGGAATAATAGATAAGTGTTCTCTTAAGTTCTAACTCTGAGTCTTGAAAAGAGGACCTTACCTTCTCATTGACCTGAAAGGGACTCGGTTTGGTGGTTAGACCACAAACCAATTATTCATTAGAGGATCAGTGGGACTTAAGGAGCAAGATGTGTGAATTGCACCTTTTTAATCCTAAATCCAATAAACTAAGAACTCCTGGCTGTAGTATGAATACTTGAACTATATGTAGAGACATAAAAATGGATCAAGTTCGAGTATATAGCCAACACGGTCTATAGTATAGGGATAAAGTTGGGTACCTTAACCTAGGATATTATGGATGCTGCCCACTTTGTATTTGATACAAACGATGTGATCTTGAATCATTCATGTGGAGACATACGAGTGGAGGCATCCTATGCAATGATTTTGCATAAGACCAGACCACAAGATAGTCACTTTTACTTTATAACACCGTTTACTAATAAGACTAACTATTTCAATTCGATGATCTAGGTAACTCGATTTTAATCCTGAGCTAACTATGAACTCCAGTTTATTCATGATTATTCCTTAGTTCACATGGGTAAGAGTGGCTCAACATCGCCAACTCAATAAGCCTTCCATTTTAGGGGTAAAACTGGATAGATAGGTGAGGACATAGTCTTGCAAGTTGAAACTCACTCCTACCTGATTTTAGGGACAGGAGATAGGTTGTTCTCTTAAGTGTTGACTTCTGGTCTCGAATATGGGGCCCCACCCTCTTATTGACCTAAGAGGGACTCGGTTTGGTGGTTGGACCACAAATCAATTGTTCATTAGAGGATCAGTGAAACTCAAGGAGCAGGATGTAATTATAGGGGTAAAACGGTAATTTTGATCCAGCTGTAATTATGAACAACCTGTGAAGGATCGACTTACTGATTATGGTTAAATCAAGTGGACAGAAATATATCTACAGTGAGGAAAGTACTGCTACTAGGCTTTAATGGAGTGTCCCAATAGTTAACGAATGTCGGTTAATTAGGTTAAAGAGTTTAGCTGGTTAATCTCTAATTTTATGAATTCATGATCTTTAGATTCATTAGGTCCCCCTGCTAGCTTATATTGGACTAAACCTTAAAATAGTGTGATGAGAGAATTTAAAATGTTCAAATTCATATTAAGGAATAAGTACTACTTATATGTGATATAGTTGACATTTAATTGTTGAATTAAACGAAA
Organism: Benincasa hispida; assembly: GCF_027475165.1. Lineage (NCBI taxonomy): Eukaryota > Viridiplantae > Streptophyta > Magnoliopsida > Cucurbitales > Cucurbitaceae > Benincasa > Benincasa hispida. The sequence goes on from NC_143486.1 coordinate 53,726,621, forward strand.
TTGGAAAGTTGAAAATATTTAAATATGATTTAAATATTATACATGAATAGGGATTCATGTTCGGGATTGGTATTCATTATTAATTTAATATTTGAAATTAATTTTATTTAAAATTAACTATTGGAATTAATTTTATTTAAAATTAACTATTGGAATTAATTTTATTTAAAATTGATTTTAAAGAAATTTTATTTAAAATTAATTAATTGAATTAATTTGAATTAAAATTAAAATTCATTTTAATTGATTTTTTTAGAAAATAGAAAAATGAAAATAGGGTTAGTGGAAAAATCCCACATTTCTCACTTATTTGAACACCTAATTCTACTTAATTGCATGTTGATTTAGTGTCATTATAGGATGAAATTCAATTTGCTTGAATTTCTTCTATAATTAGAATAAATTTTGGAAACAGTTCATGCAATTTGTGTTTTTGAAGAGAATTGTTCTCTCCAAGTTTCTCACTCAAAAACTCTCTAACTCTCCAAATTCCCTTCAATTTCTTCACAAATTGGATCCCAGCACCCGTTCTAAAATCAAAGAATAGTGTGGAAGACTCTAGAGGTCGTCCACGAACCATTTTTTATCAGATTCGTGCAAGAGATTGCATCAATTTGGTGTTTCTACAAAGGTTGTATTTCTGAAACCCTAATATTCTTATCTTGATCATGCATGTTTTAATCCTAAAATTAATGTAGTTAGAGTGCTTGGAATTTTGATTTCTTCTGGATATGCATTGTAGACTCTTACAATTAGTATTGAAGCATGTTTTAAGCACTCAATTTGCATGAATTTTAGCTTAGTGGGTGTTAATTCATGTGATGAATGTTATGCTTGCTGAAGTAGACATATTACGAATTTAGCATCAAGTCTTACCTTCAATTCTGTAGTAATTTTTGTAATTGACCCCTTCTTTGTGGGCTTTAATGTGTGAAGAAGGGTCTATAAATTTGTTAGTCATTAGAGTTGAAACTAGGTTGTAATTGGAAGAAATTGAAGTAAGGCACAGCAGGAAAAGTAGGTCGAAGCTACTTCTGTCAAACAACATTGTGACGCTCCTTCAACAGCAGTGCGACACTGTTCATCAGAGAGCCTAGAAATGTGTGTGCAAGGAGCGGTGGTCCAGATAGCGGTTTGACCCGATTCAACCTATTCTAGTCCGGTTCAACCTTTTTGGTGCCTTGGAGGTACGGTTCAAGGGTTTTTCAGTTGGCTCGGGTCAGTTTGAAGTGTTCCGGAGCAGTTCGGAGCTGATTTTGAATTATTATTGTAATAATTTAGCTATTTTCCTATTTAGGATGTCAAAACCAGTGTCACTTTAGTGTGTGTTTAATTAATTATGCATTATGAATGTATGTTTTAATTAAATTAATCTTGTTTGTGCATAAAGTATGCTATGTAGATTTAAAATCCTACCATGGGAAAGCATGTTACATGCATTGAAAGTATGTTATAAGTGTTATAATATATAGTATGCATGTGTAGGTTTTTATGAGATTTAATATAAGTTGTTATATTAAATTATGAAATGTATGATATATGTTATGGAGAATGTCTAAGTTATAAGTGTTATAAAATAAATTAGACATTTAAAATCTATAACAAAGATAATTAATTGCATGCTCACATAGGATTAACAAATTACAACCTATTTAATAGTTAAAATAGGTCGTTATCTTGTAAAACTTCAATCACAAGCTCACCCAGCAAGATCCTGTCTAAGACTGTGGGTACTTAAGTTGACGGTTTACGGAACACCTGCTACCTAAAGATGGAGTCGGTTCTTGAGTTTTGTTAACCTGATTTGATGAGCATGCGTGAGTGATGTAAGGCAATAAGGTTTATCACTTAGAGATTGTAGGTTAAATCTAGTATAAAAGTTATATTCGGATAAATACCTAGACTTAGGTTGTATTTAATTAGTCGGAATATGCGTAAGTAAAAGTTTACCCAAACCATCTAGAACACTTCAACGGGGGATTAATGATATATATGATATATTATTTTTAGCTCTCACGCCCATAAGAGTTCACATCGTGAGATTCATGCTCGATTTCGTGTCGTTTTTTAGGCGATCACTCCATTCATAAAGTGTTTGCATGGGTCAATAACAAGATGAATAGGGGAAGTTGTTCATAGTAAGTGCGAGAAGGAAACGTGTCAACACATCCTACAGTCTCCTCCATTAAGTTGCACCATGAGATTCCCATGTTCTGCCTGCGTGTCATTTTTAGGCGATCACCCATTCGGAGGGTTATGACTTGAGGATTGGAACAATGCAAACTCAAAAAATGGATAGGGTCTCTTAGGTTTTTCTTTAGCATTGTCTACCCCTCGATAGCTATTTGATACCTATCTCTGGGATCTAAAAATGATGGGTTATACTTATAAGAATTGCTAAGTGTTAGTAGGTTCTTGACCAAAAAACGATAACTAAATACTATAGGAATATGAGATATTCTAGAATTAGTATTTAGTCAAGAATGTCTTGACTCAGTGAATGAGTAATTGACTACCCCTCGGTAGCGATTATTCTGACTCGCTGAAGTATCATTGCAAAATTGATGAGATATATGGGTACCTTATTATTTTTACTAAAACTTGATTGGATTTAATAGAATTTCACTAATAGAATTTGTTTATATTTTCAACATGTCTAACTCAATCATTTAACTACTCGCTTCTAATAAATTAAACGAAAATAATTATGCAACTTGGAAACCTAATTTGAACACGGTACTAGTGATCAGTGATCTTAGGTTCATTTTAATAGAGGAATGTTCTCCGACTCTCGGCTCGTCAGCAAACTGAAATGTTCAGAATGTCTATGATAAATGGGTTAGAGCAAATGAAAAGGCCCAAGCGTATATCTTAGCAAACATATAAGATGTTTTGACTAAGAAACATGAAAGCATGGTCACTGCGAAGGGGATAATGGATTCGTTGGAGGCAATATTTGGACAACCGTCCTCATCTGTCAGGCACGATACTCTTAAGGAGGTTTACGACCACCGCATAAAAGAACAAACCTCTATTAGAGAACATGTTCTGGATATGAGGGTGGAAGTATACGGTGCTATCATAGATAAGAAAGCTGAGAAAGAAAAACAAGGTAAATATGATTTACTCATTGTTGAGACATTTTTAGTGAGAATGGTACATTAACCTGGATAGTGATAAGGGGTCGCTAATCAATTTTGTGCTTTTTCTCAGGAAACTAATTCCTAAAGACCGCTTGTAAAAGGCGAGACAACCTTCAAAGTTAGAACGGGAGAGGTTTTCTCAACTAAAGCAATGGGAGACTTGAAGTTATTTTTTGGAGATAGATTCATTTTACTTGAAAATGTATTTTATGTTCCTACTATGATGAGAAGGAATTTAATATCTATCTCTTGTTTGATAGAACAACTGTACAAAGTATCTTTTGAAATAAATGAAGTGTTCACTAGTTCAAGAGGTATTCAAATGTGTTCTGCAAAACTAGAAAACAACTTATACATGTTAAAACCAACCGAGGCTCAAACTATTTTGAATACTGAGATTGTTTAAAACAGCTGAGACTTGGCATAAAAGGCAAAAAGTTTCTCCTAATACCTATCTTTGGCACTTGAGACTTGGACACAGTAATCTCAATAGGATTGGGAGATTGCTCAACTGTGGACTCATAAGTCAGTCAGAAGACAATTCTTTACCTCCGTGTGAATCTTGTCTTGAGGGTGAAATGACCAAAAGACATTTTACAGGAAAAGGTCTTAGAGCCATACAGGATACATGGACTCTGATTTTCAGACTGATAAGGATTCTCGGAAATCCACTTCAGGATCAGTGTTCACTCTTAACGAAGGGGCTGTAGTATGGTGAAGCACCAAGCAGGGGTGCATCGTGGACTCCACCAAGGAGGCTGAGTATGTAGTGGTTTGTGAAGCTGCAAAGTAGGTCGTTTGGCTCAGGAAGCTCCTAATTGTTCTGAAAGTTGTTCCAGACATATATAGGCCCATCACCCTCTATTATGATAATAGTGGTACTGTGGCAAACTCGATAAAGCCTAGGAGTCACAAGCGCGGTAAACATATAGAGTAGAAGTGTCATTTCATCCGCGAGATAGTGCATCGAGGGGATGTGATAGTCACAAAGATCGCTTCGGAGCATAACATTGCTGACCCGTTTATGAAGGCTCTCACAGCTACAGTTTTTTAGGGTCACCTTCAAAGCATGGGTTTATGGGACCGCCTGCAACTGGACTAGGGCAAGTGGTATATTTTTGTATTGGGCCTTAGTGCTTTAGTTTATTGTTTTGTACTTGTTGTAATGTACACCCCCTTCGCTTTAGGACAAGTGGGAGATTGTTGGGGTTGATACTCTAAAGTCTTGTTAGGTTCTGTAGTTTGTAAACACTTGTATTAAACAAATGTTTTTTATTTAATAATATGAGTTATTTACATGCGAGCGCCATTTATTTTGCCTACTATTATCACTATTATCAAACTAAGGCACATTATATAAGAGACTAAACATTATGAGATCGGTCTTATACAAACTCTTTTGTGATAATAGTGGTGTTGTGGCAAATTCTCATGAGCCTCAAAGTCATAAGCGTGGCAAAAAAAATGAGTGGAAATACCATCTCATCTGAGAGATTGTGCATCGAGGGGACGTGATTGTCACGAAGATAGCTTTGGAGCACAATGTTGTTGATCTGTTTATGAAGGCCCTCACAGCTACAGTGTTTGAGGGTCACCTGCAGAGTATGTGTCACACCCCGCTCTGAGCCCACCTCTTGAGCTCGAGGAGAGGCGTGAGGGACCTAGATACTACACTTTTGCAATACTTACTGCCCATCTGAAACCTTTTTACTCTCAGTAAACTTTAAGTCAATGAGATAAACAACAACTGATTGATTAGGCCCATTTTATTACAACAATGTAATGTTTATACAACGACTATCCCATGCCAGTTTCCTCCCACAGGTTTAGGAACTAGATCTCTCGGTCCCCTGACCATCCCGTGAGGTTCCACTCGAGGCTCAGAAACTAGGTCTATTGACCCCCTGACTATCCCGATCACATAATCACATTTCTCATGCTTTGTACTCATTCATAACATAATATATACATATACTCTAAAAGATATGCTTAAGACTTAAAGAAAATTACCACTCACCTTGGTAAGGTAGGAATCTTTCTCTCTTTAGAAGTTCCTAGGTCTTCTCGGGCTCCCTTTAGAACCCTTGAATCTAGATTCAATTTAAAGCTCAGATTACTCATAGTTCTAAGTCTTATATCGAGATACTTTCTTCTACAAACATTCTCTAAAATGTCTCAGGAAGCTTACCTTAAAATCTTAGGTCATAAATTTTAGTGGTTTGGCCGAAATCTTCAAAACAACAAGACTTGCTCAAGTCTACCCAATAGCTCGACCCTTTTGTTGTTTCTTCACCCTCCAACCAAATTCCTTGGAGCTTCTTCTCTTGTAGCAAAACCCTAAAAACTAGACTCTCAAAGCTTTTAGGTGGCTTTAGAATCACTTAAAACGCACGAGTAGTCTGGGAGAATTCCTCGTCCCAAGTTGATGCTACTTCCAGACTTTACTGTCCGACAGCATCTCCTCCTCTTAGAACTTCATGACCAATGCATAGTTCTACTACCAATGCATGGCCTTCATGATCAACGCATGGTTCCCTCCAAATCCACCTTTCCTTCTTTCTGCTTTTTGAAAAGGATTTGGCTTATGAATGGAGAGATATCTCGTGGTCTCCAGTTTTAACTTTACTGAAATTGTGGCTTGGTCTAAGGTTAATTTTCAAAACTCACAAAGACTTACCAACCTTAACAATTTTCTGCCGAAATTGGTCTTAAACTTCAAACTTGATGGGCCAACTCAAAATCCTCCTAAATCTTGAATCTAAAATCCCAACATTATGGGTTAATCAAATCCGACCAAAATCTTAGTGGATAACATAAATTTATGTCAAAACTTGATAGGCATTCAAGCTACTTTAAGAAAACCTATAAAAATACCCATTCACTTACCCAAAAAATCTCAAAAATCCGACGAGAGCAGTGGCGAAAGAAAACCCGCAAGGTATACCTGCAATGGCAGCAACCGCGGCACATAGGTCTGCAAGGCTGGATAGATGAGCGGTGCGTGGGTCGAGGTTGGGCAACGTACGGCTACAAAAGTGGACAAGGCTGCGCAGCACGCTACTAATAATCTGGATAGTGCGGATGAAGAGCGGTGGCTCTTGGTGAGCATGGATTGGCAAATAGAACTGGCTAGACGCGTCTCAGACCCGAACGGCTCAACGGCTGGCTAGACGCATCTCAGATCCGAACGGCGAACGTTAGATCTGGCAGACAGTTGAATTCGTCGGCTGGCTTCTGAGCCTCAACACAGTTGGGCGAGGGAGAGGGGAACAGCGACATCTGGCTGGAGGCACAAACGGCTGGCGACGGCTGATAGATGTAGATGAAGGGGTCGGATCCAATCGACGGAAAGGAAGAAAATTTTCAAGGGGTCGTGAGGGTGAAGGTAAAGGGAAAGGAAAAAAAGGGGAAAAAAAAAGAAAAATGAAAGGAAAAGAAAATATAAAAATAAAATAAAATAAAATTTATTTATTTCATTTTATTCTTTTCCTATTCCACTTATTCTATTAAATTCTTTTTCTTCCCAAAATGAAATTAATTCCTACTATTAATTTCCAAATTGAACTATGCGACATGAAAAGCCCAATTTTCACAATAATTAAACTTCATTAATTACACTTAAATGCCCAAAATTCCAAAAACACCCTCAAATAATAAAAATTATTGAGCTTACACTACCATAAACTTTTGGGGTGTTACATTCTTCCCCAGTTACAGAACTTTTGTCCTCGAAAGTTACTCCTGAAATAGCTTCGAGTACTGGGCTCTCATCTCATCCTCTCGCTCCCAGGTGGCTTCCTTGAACTAATGATTCTGCCATAACACTTTCACAAAAGCTATCTCCCTGTTACGCAACATCTTTACCTTTCTAACGAGAATTTCCATGGGCTTCTCCTTGTAGCTTAAGTTATCATTCAACTGTAATGGCTCAAAGTCAACTACATAGGACGGATCTACCACACACTTTCTCAACATCGAAACATAGAAGACATTATGAAAAGAAAACAATGATGAAAGCAAAGCTAATCGGTAAATACGGGGCCAATTTGCTCCAAGACCTCGAAAGGCTTGATAAATCTCGGACTCAACTTCCCTTTCTTGCCAAACCTCAAAACACTGTTCATAGGTGCCACCTTTAAGAACACTTTATCACTAGTCTCAAATTCCAGGTCCTTAAATCTCACATCGGCATAACTCTTCTGTCTGCTCTGAGCTATTTACATACGAGCCCTGATCTTCTATACTGCCTCATTCGTGGTCTGCATTAGCTCAAGTCCTAGTAATTTCCTCTCTCCTACCTCATTCCAACACGCAGGAGACCTGCAGATCTATCCATATAAGGCCTCAAATGGCGATATGCCCATGATAATCTGATCACTGTTATTATATGTGAATTCTATTAAATGCAGGTGAGAGTCCTATCACCCTGAAAACTCTAACGAACAAGCGCACAACATACCCTCAAATGTCTGGTTCAAACGTTCTGTCGAACCATCAGTCTACAGGTAAAAAGTTGTACTAAATCCCCATCGAGTACCCAATACTAACTGGAGATTCTTCCAAAAAAAATAGATGTAAAACGAGGTTGTCATTTGACATAGCTCAAACTAGCATCAAAAGTGGTGTGACAACCCCTTCCATACATAACTATGAAACTTAAGATGCTGAAAACCAACAATACTTTAACATGTTCAAGCTGAGAACCATGAAAACTGTTGTGAACTTAAGAAAGTCTTATCCACTAAAAACATATATCTGAGCTTACCATTCTGTCACAGGTAAAACTCCATATAAGTAATGGAGAAACTGGTCATACTATATAATGCGTCATCTGAAGATACGTACCAAAACAAATCTGGTCAATAGAAAAATGCTTCTACTCTAGAAGTGCTGACTATGATGTCTTTCTTAGGGTCTACATGTCTGAGAATAACTCTGTTTAATTAAGTCTCACATTCATGAGAAACTCATCATGAGGCTCTATAATGTCATGGGCTATAAAACTTGCTTTAGCCAATTCTGATATTATTCTTTTAGCCTTAAAACAATCACATAAAACTTAGACCCTGTTGCGGATGAATTTAAAATTCCTTCTGAAATGAGGTTTTGAAGTCCTTGGATGCTAAAGCATCATTCAATTGATAACACATTTCTATAACCTCGTAATAACCGTAATTGATCCCTGAAGTTCATTTTTTATGATAAAACCTTCTTGATTCATAAGTCATAGCTTGAATTACTCGTACTCCCTAAAGCTCGTTAACTCATTGCCAATGCAAGGGAAAACACCTATAGCAACTTCTTGCCAATGCAAGGGAAAACACCTCGTATATGCACAAAAGTAACTCATTGCCAATCCTGTACTGCTCCAAACCCACCTATAGCAACTTCTTGTTATCAACTCAACTTTATTACCAGTCTATCCCTTATGCCAATGGTGATATTGGAAGATCCAGCTTACTTACTTTTATGCATATACCATTTTTGTCTACCTCGAGCTGGATTAATTCCCTTTTTTAATCAATTTGATGGTCTTCCTAGTTCATGTTTCAAACTTGTACACCACATCAAAATCCCTTAAATCTTACTAATGCCCTCAATGGTTTACCTCTTAACTGATGAAGCCTCAACATACCATGTCAATAGTTCTTGAACACCTACTGTTACTAGTAACTCCATTTTAGCTTATCCCTTCTCAACCTTTTATTTCGGTAAAAGATTCAAATGTTAACATAAAGTTTCATACCGATCACCTATTAAGCTATCTTTCCATCCAACTCATATTCTTCTAAAGTTCCACATGATAATGAGATATTTTTCTTTTACACCAAAACAAATTCTTTGTAACCCCTCATATCATGCCTCCAAACCACATATAACTAGGAGTTTTGAATACATTAAATTCCTTTCTCTTTCCAAAAGAGTGAACTTTCTTAGATACTTTTCTCTCCTTCACACTTATCTTTGATAAAACCACTAAATTCAAGACACCTCTTTTTCTTTTTCCCACTTTCCAAGTGGAACATAATCTCTTTACTAAATTATATTTTACTTAACTCTGCCATAAATCTTATCTCTCTTACTAAGAATTTCCATCTTGTAGAATTCTTCTTTACCAATTTGCATACTTGTAAACTCTAAAAGACTTTTTGTTTCTTCAAATTTGCCTAACTTGGATCTTCTTATCACAATAAGACTCTGGGCTTGGTTAGTTTCATCAACCTTTAAGATCTCTGATCTGAGGTATATATATTTGTTCGTTTCTAACATAATTTCATGAGATAAACTAGTGCCAAGTGACCTCATAATTTTATTTTATTTTTATTTTTCTCTTTTTGTAGTGTCATACCTAATAATCCTCTTATAATAACTTTTATTGTGTCACTGTCCTAGCATTAGAACATGTTGGTGCCTTTAAGCTAAACAAATATTTTAATGCACAACTATCACATAACTTTTAATTGATAAGACATACATGGCGATGACGAGGAATCCATTCATGAGCCATAAGGATAATCTGGACTTACATAGTAAGTCAGGCTACAGAACCTAAAACTTAAGTTCTGATACCAACTGTAATGACCCAACCCCCTAGGACTCAAGTGTTAAGAATGTCCTAGAACTCGTAGTTCGTGTTAAACATTCTATTTATCAATAATAATGACTTGTTGATTTTGCATCTTATTATGAAAATCCAATAAACATATCATTGGCTATAGTCTAAATACTGTAACTTTATGTAGTGCCATAAACAGGATTAAGTTAACAGTATATAGCTTAAATGATCTAATAAGTATATGGATGAAATTGGGTATCTCATCCTGGTAACACTATTGGATGCGGCTCACTCTATAGTTATTACAAGAAATTGTAAAGTGCTACAAATGATGTGATCTACAAATCGTTCATGTTGAGACATGTGAGTGGGGGCATCCTATCCAATGAGTTTGCATATAGACTAGACCACGGAAATAGTCACTTTTCTTTATAACGACCATTTAATGTTAAAACTGACTATTTCATTTATCAAATAACCTAGGTTAACTCGATCTTAATCCTGAGCTAGCTATGAACTTCTGTTTTTTGGGGATTATTCTTTGATCTGCAAACGGTGAGAGTAGTCCAACAACACTGCTCAATAAGCTTCCCATTTTGGAGATAAGACCGGATGAATAACTGGAGACATAGCCTTGTAAGATGGAATTCGCTTCCTAATTTAGGGTTAGCAGATAAATTGTTCTCTTAAGTACTAATTCCAGATCTTGAATAATCGGGGCCCGCCTTCTCATGATAGAGAAAGGATTTGAATCATAGGGATTATGAATGAGAATTGTTCATTGGAGGGTCAGTAGAAACTTAAGAAGCAAGATGTATTCACAGGGGTAAAATGGTTATTTTGACCTAGTTGTGATTACGAACAACCTGTGAATGATCGATTTACTGATTATGGTTATAAAGTGTACATAGTATATCTACAGTGAGGGGAGTTCAATTATGAGCTAATGGAGTGTCCCAATAGTTAACAAATGGGGTTTAGATCGGTCCTATGAGTTTAGCCAATTAATCCCGAACCATTGAAGCCCATTATCTGTAGGTCCACGAGGTCTCCCTACTAGCTCATAAATGGTTAAGCTTTAGAGTAGCTTGAGAAATTAATTTGAAATGTTCAAATTAAAATTAAACGGAATAGGAGAATATATATTTAAATATGATCTAAATATATGAAGATGGTTTTGTGCAAAAATTAATTTAATATTTGATATTAAATTAATTAATATTTTTAAACTAATCTATGAAATTAATTTATGAAATTTGATTTTTCAGTTTTTGAAATCAAATTGAAATTGGTTTTGGTTTTAAAGAAAAATTAGAAAATTGGGATTACATGCACAAATGAAAATATGTGGTATTCCATTATCATCTTCTTTATGCTCACACAAAAATCACTTCCTCTTCTTCATTAAACTCCAAGCATGAGTTGCAAGCCATGCACATTTTATTCTTTGCATGTTCATCTGCAATAAATAAAGAATAATGGAGTGATCTGGAGGGATGCATTCTACAGAAATTTTGAGAGAAACTTTCGACTAAAGAAAAGTTCTTCAAAACTGAGTGTTGTGAGCTTTTCGTTTTGTTTTACATTGCTTCAAGCTGTTCTTGAGTCCCACAACTCGGTCTAAAGCTCCAAGAGGATAGTAGGAAAGATCTTGAGGTGGTTCACGGTGATCTTAGGAGAAGACTGTTGTTGTTTGATCAAGATCTTGAAGAGTTCTACAAAGGTATGATCTAAAACTCTCTTATTTAGATGAGTATGTTTTAGTTTTTGCCAAAATTAGTGAATTTGAATGCTTATGGATCCTTGATACTTTCGTTGCATGTTATTACACTCTAACATCAAGTTGGGTCGTTACTAAATACATGCATGCATGGAACTTAAAACGACACCCTTTTATAGTGAAATAAATGCTAAATGAATAAGGTAAATTCAAAAGACCTTCATTAAATTCAAATATTAAAATCAAACGATATGGTATCCATAAATCATAAATGATCATAAATAGGTCTGAAAACAAATCTTAATAGTAAGTTTCAAACATCAAAACTGAAAGTTGAAAACATGAAAAGTAATCTAAATATCATGAGCGGAAGCATAATACTAGTCCTAGTGGCTCGATCATGGATTCCGCTTGTCAATCGTCGGTACATCTCTACCCTTACCTGAAACAACAACATGAGAAAGAATGAGTACAAAATAATCAATAAGTAACCCCACTACTAAGATCAGGCTAGGTATCTATGTCTTCTAGATGCCTACCTCTGGTGGAACATATAAACTTCTCTAGTTCTCATGGGACATATAAAATACATGAATAACTGAATTTCATCATACTATAGTTAAGTATACCGACTACCTCTAGTAAGTCCCGTAGGACCCACAACCTCTGGTGAACCCCAAAGGAGACACCACCTCTAGTGAATCCTAAAGGAAACACAACCTCTGGTGAATCCCGAAGGAAAGCACCACCTCTAGTGAATCCCGAAGGAAATACAACCTCTGGTGAATCCCGAAGGGAAGCACCACCTCTAGTGAATCCCGAAGGAAACACAACTTCTGGTGAATCCCGAAGGAAAGTACCACCTCTAGTGAATCTCAAAGGAAACACAACCTCTGGTGGATCCCGAAGGAAACCACCACCTCTAGTGAATCTCGAAGGACACACAACCTTTAGTGACCATCTAACTAATCAGTGAGAACACTATCACAATCCCAATATCACAAGTATCATAACATGGTCCTGTAACATACATATACATCTCATCCTCATGGTTCTACAACATACATATACATCTCGTCATCCTGGTCCTATAACATACATGCACATCTCATCATCATGGTTCTATAACATACATATACACCTTGGCATCCTGGTCCTATAACATACATACACATCTCATCGTCCTGGTCCTATGACATACATACACATCTCATCATCATGGTTCTATAACATACGTATATACCTTGTCATCCTGGTCCTATAACATACATAACATCTCATCATCATGATTCTATAACATACATATACATCTCATTATCATGGTTCTATAACATACATATAGATTTCGTTATCATAGCTCTATAACATACATATACATCTCATCATCCTCAGATTTAGCAGGATCTTCAAGAATAATAATATAATCAATCATCCTAGCATTCAAACATTTCTATGTGCATCTAGTCTTTTAAATCCTCATGCCAGCAAGGCATACATAAACATCAAACCATCAATATATCCTCAGTAACCATAATTATTAATACTTGGCTCTAGTCCTTTCAAACCCCAATCAATGAAGGCATACTTACATATCATGCTAACTAATAATCCTTAATAAATCATAGTTATCATTGCCTAGCACTAGGGCAGTTCCAGTAGTAAGATTACTTGCCTCAAAGTAAATCCAAATTAGTTCAAGCAAGTTTATCCCCTCCTTGCCAAGGAGAGCCTTGAAGCGACATCTATAATAAATCCAATATTCAAATTATCCCTCGAGTCCTTTCCAATTAACCAATTTACTGAAGGTCTCCCATTTTAACTTTACTAAAATCGTGGCTTGGTCCAAGGTTAATTTTCAAAACTCACAAAGACTTACCAACCTTAACAAATTTTCTACCAAAATTGGTCTTAAACTTCAAACTTGATGGGCCATCTCAAAATCCTCCCAAATCTTGAATCTAAAATTCCAACATTATGGGTTAATCAAATCAAACCAAAATCTTAGTGGGTAACCACAAATTTATGTCAAAACTTGACAGGCATTCAAGCTACTTTAAGAAAACCCATAAAAATACCCATTAATTTACCAAAAATCTCAAGAATTCGACGAAATTAGTGGCGAAAGAAAACCCTCACAGCAGGCCCGCGATGGCAGCTTGACGACGGTAGCAACTGTGGCACGTAGATCTGCAAAGCTAGACAGATGAGCAGCACGTCGGTCGAGGTTGGGCGACGCGTAGCTATGAGAGTGGACGAGGCTCTCGGTGAGTGTGGGTTGGCAATCAACAACTGGCTGGACGCGTCTCAGATCTGAACGGCTCAACGGTTGGTTGGATGTGTCTCAGATCCGAACGATGAGTGTCAGATCTGGCATATAGCTGAAGTCATGCGATTGGCTGGAGGCGCGAACGGCTGGCGACGGCTGATAGATCGAGTGGTGGACGAAGGGGCTAGATCCAGTCGACGGAAAGGAAGAAAAATTTTAGGGGGGCTTGGGCGGCGCGAGGGTGAAAGGAAGGGGAAGGGAAAGAAAGAAAAAAAAAAGAAAAATGAAAGTAAAAGAAAATATAAAAAGAAAATAAAATAATATATTTATTTCATTTTATTATTTTCCGATTCCACTTATTCTATTAAATTTCTTTTCTTCCCAAAATAAAATTAATTAATAGCATCTAAATTGAACTATGCGACATGGAAAGCCCAATTTCCACAATAATTAAACTTCAGCCATTACACTTAAATGCCCAAAATTTCAAAAAAACGCCCTCAAATAATAAAAATTACTAAAATTACACTATCATAAACTTTTGAGGTGTTACAAGATCAATCTTTTTTATTCGGTTTGATAGGATTAAATTAATTTCAATAAAAGATTAAATTTGTAGCAAATATATTTATAAGGGACCTTTTGTCTAAGGCGGGTTCTGGCTAGACTTGGGTACTTAAGATGACGGAAATGGAGCACCCCTATCTGGGAACCTATCTGGAAAAGTAAATTAGATAGATTTGCTACAAGCATGCAATTGTTGATCGACGAGGATTTTCCTCTAAGATGAAATTTGGAGTTTTTGACTTAGGTTCTGGAGTTGATCCCATTACTCTCCAGAAAAGGAAGAACTCTAAAGAAAATAAATATGATTTATTTGTCTTGGAGACTTGCTTAGTAGATAACAATGCTTCTACCTGGATAGTTAATTCAGGAGCTACAAACCACGTATGTTCTTCCCATCAAGGATTTAATTCTTGGAAACAGTTGGAAGCTAGAGAGATGACTCTTAGAGTCAGTACTAGTGAGGCCGTTTCAGTTGTTGCTGTAGGCAGGCTTAAGTTATTTTTGGACAAGAAACGATATATGTTATTAGATAACGTATATGTAGTTCCTCATATAGAGAATAACCTAATTTCTGTTTCCTGTCTAATTGAACAAAAATATTCTATAGCCTTCTTTGAGAATAGTGTTTATTTTTAAGAATGGAATGAAGTTAGGTTTTGGTTCAATGAAAAATAACTTATATGTACTAAGGTCGTTAGTCATAAAAGTTGTGTTTAATACTCAAATGTTTAAAACAACAATAACTGTAAAAAGACCAAGAATTTATCCTAAAGAAATGTCCATCTTTAGCATTTGGACTTCTAAATGGTTTAGAAGAGAACTCTTTACCAATATATAAGTCATGCCTTGAAGGCAAAATGACCAAACAACCCTTTACTGAAAAAGGTTTTAGAGCCAAAGAAACCTTGGAGTTTATACATTCAGACCTCTGTGGTCCGATGAATGTAAGAGCATGAGGTGGGTATGAATATTTCCTCTCTTTCATAGATGATTATTTTAGATCTGAGTATCTATACCTAATGCAACATAAGTCTGAAGCTCTTGAAAAGTTTAAGGAGTACAAGACTGAAGTTGAAAACTTGTTAGGTAAAAAGATAAAAATGTTAGGATATGTGTCCTAATTCTCCTAGTAGTCTCATAGTTTGTAAACACTTTGTGAACATATTGTTATTAATAAAATAAGTGTTATTTTATAAGTATTTACTCAATCTAATAAACTAAGATCCGAGGTTATTTATGTAATTTAAGCATGTATGTGGAGACATACAAGTGAATCATGCCTTAAGTAATAACCTAAATGGTCTGTAGTATAAGGATAAAGGAGGGATACCTATCATGGTGACACTACGGATACGACCCGTTTTGTAAATGTTACAAGTATTGAAAAGTAAGAAATGGTCTGATTCTGACTATTCATGTGGAGACATGCGAGCGGGGTATCCTATACAAAGAGTTTGTATAAGACCGAACCATGAGATAATTAGTCTTTTTATATAACGTTGTTGATAATTGAGACTTACATTTCACTAGGATGACCATAGGTGACATAACCTTAGTCCTAAGTGAGTTGGGAACTCCTACTCATGAGGGCGATCTTTTGATTTGTATGGGTGAGAGTGGCCAGATTGCCAACTCGACAAGCCTACCATTTTGGGGATTCGTCTGATTGGGGAGCTGGGAACTCAGCTACACAAGACGAAATTCACTCCTTCCCCGAAGCAGGGGTAAGTAGATAAATTAATCCCTTAAGGGCTGATTCCGGGTCTTGAACATAGTAGCCACACCCTCTCTTGGAAGAGAGGACTCTGTCATAGTAGGACTATGACTTATTGTTCATTAGAGAAATCAGTGGTACTTAAGGAGTTAGATGTAACTACGGGGGCAAAACGGTAAATTGGCCCAGTTGTACTTACGAGCGATTTGTGAAGGGTCATCGCACTTTTGATTAGTTATAGACACAAAAATATATCTGGAGTGCGAATAGTGAAACTTTCGATCTTTAGTGGAGTGACTAACAGTTAATGGATGGTGGATCTTGTGATTAAAGAGTTTATTCAGTTATTCAGATACCGTTGGAGCTTCAAACTACAGGTCCATAAAGTCCCCTTAGTAGGCCAATAGGTTCAAGTTGATAATCAGATTTTGGGTTAGTTTGAAGTATTCAACAAGAGAAAATTTAATTATATGTGATATAATTAAATTAATTCAATTATATGTGATATAATTGATTTGATGTATTAGATACATTAATTGGAGGAATTAATATAAATATGATTTTAAATACCATAAAATAGAAAAAGAACTATGGTTTATATGTTTCATCTGATGAAATATTAAAATTATATGTTATAAATGTAATATGATAAATTGGTTGTCATATTTATTTATAATATATTAATTATATGATAATTAATCTTTTTCTTTAATAATCGAATTGAGTGTGAGGTTATTGGAAGTTTTACGGTAACTGTGAGATAAAAGGAAAATGGTTTTCGAAAATCAAGTTGATGGATTCATTCGGATTGATCTCATAAAAAGGCTATCGAGTAAAAGTGTTTTACTAAACAATAGTAAAGAGAGACTACACGATCAAGTTTCGAGTTTACTATACGATAGTTACTTGATTACTCGTTGCTACACGATCGAGTAGCAAAGTCTATACCACAGGCTTCTTCTTACTGAACGATCGAGTATCTAGTCTATATGATAGACTTCATCCATTTCCCACTTACTCGATCGTCTACTCGATCATCTACCTCCTCCTTTCCTCTTTCCAAAATCACACAGAGCCCACAACTCCTAGATTCTCACATCGAGCATACCAAGGTAACTCTTGTGGTGATGTTCTAGTTTCGTTCGAGGTTTGAGGATTGAGTTGAACTCGATTGTGATCGAGGTTCATCCAGACGTACGTTGAGATCGTGTGTTAATCGTTGTGTTCAAGTTCGTGTTGTTGAACCAGTTGCTGAACGATCAAGGGATACTTGAAGAAAGGTTCTTCAAAGGTTTGCATACTCTATCCCTTGTCTGTTCATTTGAAAAGCATGCTGTAATTTATTTTTATGCATAATCGTTTCCGTTTAGACTGTAATTGTTTGAGTTCTTTAACAATGAAATTTGGAACGATCCGCTTCCGTTCACTTAATCTTTATGTTTAGATTTCCTTCAAAAAAGCATTACGATCTTATAGTGGTGGAGAGTATATGGACTTAAGATTCCAAAACTATATGATAGAATATGGAATCACGTCCCAACTCTCAGTCCCAGGTACACCTCAGTAGAATGGTGTATCAGAAAGGAGAAATAGAACCCTGTTGGACATGCTTCGATCTATGATGAGTTATGCTCATCTTCCTAACTCGTTTTAGGGATATGCAGTAGAGACTAGTTTATAATTTAAACACCGTTCCTTCAAAGAGTGTTTCTGAAACACCTTTTGAGTTATGGAGAGGTCATAAAGGTAATTTACGCCACTTTAGAATTTGGGGATGTCCAGCCCATGTGCTAATGGAAAACCCCAAAAAGTTGGAACCTCGTTCAAAATTGTGCCTATTTGTAGGTTACTCCAAGGAAACGAGAGGTGGATACTTCTTGATCCAAGTGAGAATAAAGTGTTTGTATCGAAAAACGCTACCTTCTTGGAAGAAGACCACATGAGGGATCATAAACCACAAAGTAAACTTGTTTTAAATGAGATTTCTAATGAAATTGTTAAAGACTTCAACAAGAGTTGTTGAACAAGTTGATGATCAACAAGGGTTGTTGATGCCAGTTCATCTAGTCATCAATCTCAAGAGTTGAGATTACCTCGACATAGTGGGAGGGTTGTGAATCCACTTGTATGCTACATGGATTTAACAGAAACCCAAAACATCATAACTGATGATGGTGTTGAGGATCTATTGTCTTATAAGTAAGAAATGGAAAATGTTGACAAGGATGAATGGATTAAAGTCATGAATCAAGAAATGGAGTCCATGTACTTCAATTCTATCTTGGAGCTTGTAGATCAACCTAATGGGTAAAACCTATAGGTTGTAAGGATCTACAAGAGGAAAAGAGGTATAGATGGAAAGGTACAGACCTTTAAAGCTAGACTTGTGACGGTTATACCCAGGTTGAGGGAGTGGATTATGAAGAAACTTTCTCACCTGTTGTCATGTTAAAGTCTATCAGGATTCTCTTATCCATAGCCACATATTATGACTATGAGATATGACAAATGGATGTCAAGACTGCCAGAGACCATCTACATGAATCAACAAGGTCATTGAGCAAGATCAAGAGCAAAAGGTTTGCAAGCTTAATCGATCCATTAATGGACTAAAACAGGCATATAGATCTTGGAATATAAGATTTGATACTATGATCAAATCTTATGGCTTTTATCAGAATGTTGATGAGCCTTGTGTTTACAAGAAAATCATCAACAGCTCAGTAGCTTTCCTCGTGCTGTATGTGGATGATATCCTACTCATTGGGAATGATGTAGGTTTTCTTACTGATGTAAAGAAATGGCTAGCTGCCCAATTCCAAATGAAAGATTTGGGAGAGGCATGGTTTTTTCTAGGGATCCAGATTATAAGGGATCGTAAGAATAAAAGGTTGGCCTTGTCTCAGGCATCGTATATTGATAAGATGCTTGTCAGATGTTCGATGCACAATTCCAAGAAGAATTTATTACCTTTCAGGCATAGAATTGTATTGTCTAAGGAACAGTGTTCTAAGACTCCTCAAGAGGTTGAAGAAATAAGATGAATTCCCTATGCATCAGTTGTTGGCAACCTTATGTATGCAATATTATGTACTAGACCTGACATTTGTTATGCAGTAGGGATTGTCAGTCATTATCAGTCCAATCCAGGATTAGATCACTGAACGACGGTCAAAACGATCCTTAAGTATCTTCAGAGAATGAGGGACTATATACTTGTGTATGGAGATAAGGATTTGAATCTTACAAGATACACAGACTCTGACCTTCAAACTGATCGAGATTCTCGGAAATCCACATCAGGGTCAGTGTTTACTCTGAATGGATGAGCTATAGTATGGTGAAGCATCAAGCAAGGATGCATTGCAGACTCCACTATGGAAGTCGAATACATAGCTGCTTGTAAAGGCAGAAGAGGCTATTTGGCTTTAGAAGTTCCTTACTAATTTGGAAGTTGTTCCACATATGTCTTTGCCCGTCACACTTTATTGTGACAATAGTAGTGCTGTGGCAAATTCTAAGGAACCTAGGAGTCACAAAAAAGAAAAGCACATAGAACGAAAATATTATTTGATTCGGGACATTGTGCATTGAGGTGATGTGATTGTCACGAAGATTACTTCGGAGCACAACGTTGTTGATCCGTTTACAAAGACTCTCACGGCTAAAGTATTCGAGGGTCATCTAGAAAGTCTAGGTCTACGAGATATACGGCATATTGTCTAGGGCAAGTGGGAGATGTTACTAGGGTATATAGTGTATGCCCTAGTTTATTGTATTTTTTTACTTTATTTGTATTGTACATTAAGCTCTCTAAGCTTTAGGACAAGTGGAAGATTGTTGGAATTGGTGTCCTAAATATCTTTGTAATCCCATAGTTTGTAAACTTTGTATATGTTGGGGTTTGTGCCCTAAAGTCTCGTGTCATGTAGTTTGTAAATAATTTTGTACGAACATTTGTGATGTATAATATATATAATATTTACTTCACCTCTTGACTTTGCACATTTAGATGTTTTTTATTTTACCACAAACCAAAAAACTTAATATCCCTGGTTGTCTTTATGTAAATTAAGCATGTATGTAATGACATACAAGTGGATCATGTCTTAAGTGACAACTAAACTTTGTATATGAGGGAAACCTTATCCTAGTAACACTACGGACGCGACCTGCTTTGTGGAATTACAAATGTTGTGACTTGTCATGATGGTCTAAACTTGATCATTCGTGTAGTGGACATGCGAGCGAGGGCGTCCTATACAAAGAGTTTGTATAAGACTTGACCTCAAAGTGTTAATATCTTGTCATATAACTCCGTTCATGACTGCGATCTCACTTCACTAGGATGGTCATAGGTAACATGACCTCAATCCTCAGTGAGTTGGGAACTCCTGCCATTGAGGGTGGTCCTTTAATTTGCATGGGTGCGAGTGGCCAGAGCGCCGACTCAAACCTACCATTTTCGAGATTCGTCTAATTTGAGAGATGGGAACTCAACTTCACAAGATGGAGTTCACTCCTTCCCCAAAGTAGGGGTAAGTAGATAGATTACTCTTTTAAGGGTTGATCCTGGGGCTTGAACGATGTGGCGCCACGTACCTTCTCAAGGCCCGAGAGGTGTTCACACATAGTAGGACTATGTTGTAGTTCATTAGAGGGATCAGTGGTACTTAAGGAGGAAGATGTAATTACAGGGGCAAAACGGTAAATTGGCCTACTATAATTACGAGCATCTGTGAAGTGTCATCGTACTGATGATTGGTTATATCCATTGGATATAGAAATATATCTATGGCAAGAAGAGTTCAACTGTTAGTCTTTAGTGAAATGTCTGGCAGTTAATGGATGGTGGATATCGTGACTAAAGAGTTTAGTCAGCTATTCACGTACTGTTGGAGCTTTGAGCCATAGGTCCATAAGGTCCTCTTGGTAGCTTGGATACAAGTTGAGAGTCAGTTTTTGGGTTAGTTTGAAATGTTCAAATTGACAAGAGGGAGTTCGATTCTATATGATATAATTGAACGAGTTAATTAAATATGATATAATTAACTTTGTGTATGAGATATATTAATTTGGAGGAAATTGGATATAAATATGATTTATATCTAGTAGAGGAAAATATTATAATTAATATATGATATTAATTTATATGTTATGAACATGATGAGATCACATTCATTGGACAGTTATAAAGGAAATGGGACGGTGTCTCTTCTGTTCTAATAACGGATGAGTGTATTGAAAGATCACTTTGAGATGCATAAATAGCTGACGGTGTGTTAAGCATGAGATGCACAGACATTGTGTTAAAGAGAGTGTCATCGCTTAGAAAATCAGTGCTTGCACGATTGCTTACATATACGATATTGCTAAGCGATCGCTTACCGACTATACCTTCGCGTGCTGTTAACTAAATGATCGTTTACCTTTTTCTAAGCGATTCTTTAACTCTCGATATTTACTAAACAGTCGTATAGATGATCGCTTAGTTTTTCATACATGATCATTTAGACGATCGCTCACCCTTTTTCCTACACGATCGTTTAGACGATCGCTTACCCTTTCCTACACGATCGTTTAGACGATCACTTAATTTTTCCTACACGATTGTATACTTTACCTAAACGATCAAGCATCTTGTCTATGCGATAGACGACCACATCTCCCACTTGTTTGATCGTTGAGTACGGTCTCTCTTCCTCCTTCCCTCTACCAAATCCGAAAAAGCCTACACTTTGGATTTTCACTCCAAGAATACTGAGGGCTCTGAGTGGTGGTGTCATATCCATTTCTTTCTGTTCGAGTGGTGATTGTTCGAGGTAGACGGTTGGGTTTTAGATTCATTGTGAAGAAGAAATCTTCATCTGGTATGAACTTTTGATCTCTTTAGCATTATGAATGCATATTAGCATGTTTAAATGTATATGTGATAATTCTGTCACAATGAATTGGAAAAGATCCGCTTCCGCTCGTAGATACTCTTGAATAAGAGTTCCTTCAGTATAAACATATTGTTATTAATAAAATAAATGTTATTTAATAAGTATATACTCAATCCAATAAATTAAGATCCTAGGTAATTTCATGTATTTTAAACAAGTATGTAGAGACATACAAGTGGATCTTGTTTAAATAATAACCTAAATGGTCTATAGTAAATGGATAACGTTGGGTACCTTATCTTGGTGACACTACAGATACGACCCATTTTGTAGTGTTACAAGTGTTATAAAGTGCTACAAATGATTTAATCCTGATCATCATGTGGAGACATGTGAGTGGCAGTATCCTATATAAAGAGGTTGTATAAAACCGGACCACAAAATGATTAGTCTCTATATAACGTCGTTAATAATAGAGACTTACATTTAACTAGGATGACCATAGGTGATATGACCTAAATCCTGAGTGAGTTGTGAACTCCTACTCATGAAGGCGGTCTTTTGATTTGTATGGGTGAGAGTGGCCAGATTGCCAACTCAACAAGCCTGCCATTTTAGGGATTCGTTTGACTGAGAATCTGGGAACACAGCTACACAAGACAGAATTCACTCCTTCCCCGATGTAGGGGTAAGTAGATAAATTGCTCCCTTAAGGGCTATCCAGGTTTTGAACATAGTGGCCACACCCTCTCCTAGCCTGAGAGGTACTTGGTCATAGTGAGACTATGACTTATTGTTCATTAGAGGTATTAGTGGTACTTAAGGAGTTAGATGTAACTACAGCGGCAAAATGGTAATTTAGCCCAATTGTACTTACGAGCAATTTGTGAAGGGTCATGCGCTATTGATTGGTTATATCCAATGGACACGAAAATTTATTTTTAGAGTGAAAAGTGCAGCTGTCGGTCTTTAGTGGAGTGACCAGCAATTAACGGATGTTGGGTAATTTAATTAAAGAGTTTAATTGATTATCCGAGTACCGTTGAAGCTTCAATCTACAGGTCCATAAGGTCCCTTCTATAGCTCAACAGGGATTTAATTGAGAATTAATTTTGGATTAATTTGAAGTATTCAGATTAATTGAGGGAATTAATTATATGATATAATTAATTAAATCGATTACATATGTGATATAATGTATTTGATACATTATATGAGAGGAATTTGAATATGATTCAATGACTAATTATATGAATGAGATTCATGTAATTAATATAAATATGATTTATATTGAGAGAAATTAAACATTTGGATATGATCCAAATATCAATTATATGGATGAGATTCATATAAGTGAATTTAATATAAAAATGTGATTTATATTAATAAAATCTATAGGTTATGTTGTATTTGATGCAATATAAAACTATAGGCTATATGTTATATTTGATATAACATATAATGTATATATATATATGATAAAGTAGTTATTATATATATATATATATATTATTAATTTAATTGAAATTGATTAAAGGGAAGGAGTTACAACTCCTTTCCCTCATTCTCTCAATTATTATACGTGGGATTCAAGTGGTTGGAGAATCTTCTTCTTCCTCAATTTTCTCTGTGAGAAGTGTTCTCTTTGAAAGAATAACACTGAAGAAAAAAGTTCTCTGGAAAAATTTCCCTTTCCTCCTCTCCATCTCTTTCTCTCTTCCAAGGATTCAAGCAAAGCCCATAACTCTTGCTTGAACCCTTTATCCCAAGAGAATACAAAAGGTTCTCAATTGGTGTTGTCCTTTTTGAAGAAGGAGATCCGCGTGGAGAAGGTGATCCATTCGTGACTTGTACGAGGGAGTTCTTGAAGAAATGGTTCTTCAAAGGTTAAGGGTTTCTGATTTAAGTAAATGCATATCTTATTCTTTTTTTTTAAAAAAAAATTAAAACTTATATTCAATGAAAAAATGGAATTTGGGTCGATCTTTGC
>NC_143486.1:53750961-53798871 GCF_027475165.1 Benincasa hispida
TTTGTACTTCTATTGTCACCCCAAAAGGTCCACCTTTGACTTAGGAGTAAGTATACTTGTTATAGAGAAAAATTAGACAAAGTGGATAAAATAAGGCCTATGGTGAATTAAAAAAAGTCAATTGAAAAAAAAATATAAAATAAAAATAATAAAAAAATAGAACGAAAACATAAGGTGGTGTGCCTGCAAAAAAAAAAAAAAAAAAGTGTGTGTGTGCTCATGAAAGAGTGAAAAGAGCTACCTCCGCCGTATCTAGTTAGGACCCGCGAGAAAAGAGTGATAGGTTCCCGACGGTGAGGTGTGAAAGCTAGCCCTCTAGCTAAAATAAATACCCTTTATGTTTTTTTTGTGTGTGTGTTTAGGCACCCTTGTCTTAGTGTTGCCCTCACTTTACAAGTTTGGTATGTCCGAGATTGATAACTGAGCTAGTATAGGGGAAAACGGGATGAGGACCTTTTAAAACTTTTTCCAGGTTGTGCAAGCTTAACTAGCAAAACTCTAGGCTCACTCATGAATGAATAGATTAAGAATCATTCTTAACTTTGTGCTTTATTGATTGATCATAATTGAATATCTTTCTTGATTACAAACTTCATTCAAATTGACTGTTGAGATTGGAGTAACAACCTTGAGAATTAAGCTAGCATATCTTTAATTATTTTATATTTTATTAAATTGTGTGCTTCTATCTTGCTCGGGACGAGCAAGAATTAAGTTGGGGGTATTTGATAACTCTAAAAAAGAGCTATTATTCCTAGCTTAATTCGGGCTCATTATTAAAATTTATGTGTTTATTTTCCTATTTTGTAGGTACCAAACAATCAAAAGGTAGAATTGGTGATTTGGTGAAGAACGGGGTTAAATTGGAGCAATTTGGAGTTGATTTGAGCATCTAGGCTTCAAAGGAGTCAAAAAGGCCAAAATGCCCTTGCTTCAGCGACGAAACGCTCACCTTATGCGAAGCCCCGATGCTCGCCTGATGTTGAAAGGCAGTAGCCTTGTATGTAGGGGAGCGTTGCAACGCTCCGAGTTGGCAACAACGTCAACATTGCAACATTTTCCTGATGCTCATAACCTTTTTTTTCGAGCGTTGCAACGATATTTCCAGCGTTGTAACGCTGCAATAATTTTTATAAATACTTCCCTTCGTCTTTAGGTCAAAATATTTTAATTTTTGGGGGCTGAATTGATGGAGGTCGAAGTTAACCTTCATTCTTCTTCCTTTCCCTTCAAATTTTAGTATTTTAAGTTAGTTTTTCTTTTTTTTTTTTGGGTTGTAATCGATGGGTTAAATGTGTATCTCAGATTTGTCTATAAATTAAGTGGTAACTCCTATCTAATTTCTTTGAGCAAGAACCCTATGTTTAATTTCTTGAAGGATTTATAGTTAATTTAACTGAATTGTTGTGAACTCTTTGGAACGATTTGATTGAATCTTAATGGAATTTTGACAAATTGATATGACAAATTAGTTTATTGAAATTCTTGTTTGTAAAATCATCATAGCCTATGCATATATTGGTTGATTTAATTGTGCCATATTAGGATCGCATGTGTAAAGCCTACACTTTTTCTGACCAAATGCATGTATGCCCTAATATAATTTTTTCTAAATAAATCATGATATAAGATATGGCTTTTTCGGCTTGTAGCATGTCTCAACAATTGAATCCTTTTGTAATGCAATTCAATTTTAACTTGTATGTCAGTAAGATGGAAGAGTTGTAAATTAAATTAGGGCTAATTTGGTTTAATATCGAATTTGGCTAATTGGGCTATTATATTTTCTAATAAGTTAAGGAGTTGACAGATTCCGTGTAATTAGTTCATGCCTAATGAAAGAAATTGCATAGGAAACTCTCTCTTGCTCTAAAAATTAGATAGACTCATATTCTAGATTACATTTACCTTTTTATTTTAATTTCACTCATATATCTCTTCCACACAAAACCTCCCATTCAACGCTCTAGTTAGAAAATTAATTTAACGAAACAAATCGTGCTTCCTTGCGAATCGACTCGTACTTACCACTGTTGCTACGTCTTTACATTGATAAGAGTAGTTCGGTATTTACAAATTTTCTTATGTTTCGGTTTAGAATCGAATCAACGATATCGATTCTCGAATTAAATAGGGACCTTCTAAACATATTCTTGAAAAACTCAGACACTAAAATGATCGACTTGAAACATTATGATCAATCTCTCCAACCTACGTAGAAAAAACAATTCAAAAATAACTTTTTTTCAAATGAAAAATTAACACGTGACAAATTGTGACTCAACAACACAAAATCGATTCAATCAAGAAAATACCAAAAAAAAAATGTCAATTTAACCCTCACATCCATATCCAACCATAAAAATGTGAAAAGAAAAATACTTGCATTCCAACAATATATTGACCTAAATTTAAAACCTAATTGATCCTTACGCCGTCATTCAAAAAGAAATTTTCATTCATAAGAAAGGGGTATTGTATTGTATTGTATTTACATCGAAGGTTCAATCGGAACTTAATATAAACAATCAACTGATGATATTGACGCCGACCACCATAGCTGCAGCTTCTACCAAGCTTCCCCCTCTTTCTTTTCTTTTCTTCTCTATAAATTTACCAAATTACTGCGACCATAGTAGAGCTTACAATTCATCCTCGTCAACAAATTTCTCAATCGTAGATGTTGAATCCTTATGCACTATGTCTCCATTGAACTCCTCCGATTTGCAGAGGATTTTTGAAACGATCGATAGAAATGGCGACGGCTTCGTGAGCATGGAGGAGCTCAATTTGCTGCTTAATCGAATCGGCGTGGACTTAGCTTCGGAGGATCTGGAGTCATTAACTGGTAAATCGAAGATTGATTTGAATGAATTCTTGTGTCTGTATGAATCGATATCGGAGAAAAAGGAGGGTGAGAACAGGGGAAGCGAGGAGGTTGAGAGTGATCTTTTGAATGCATTCATGGTGTTCGACGAAAATCGCGATGGTTTCATTTCGTGCGACGAGCTTGAGAATGTGTTAGTGAGATTGGGTCTTTGGAATGATGAGCGCTGTGGTGGCTGCGGTGGTGATTATTGTAGACGTATGATCGGAGCGTTTGATATGGATTTGGATGGGCGGATTGATTTTCAGGAATTCAAGAACATGATGAACTCTTCCAACTCGCCTTCTTAGATTGATGATTCTTAGTGAGTTGGATTCTTTTTCATGTTGATGTTAGAGTGGTTTCGTTGTTTGCTTAGCCATAGGTGTGAGTTTGTTTTTTTTTTTTCTTCTTAAAATTAATCTTTGAGTTATGTTAGTTCCATCGGTGAATCCCAAAACATTCTTTTAACATAACAAAGATCATTTTTTTTAAAAAAAAAATTCTTTGGAAGTGTTTGGTTTCGATTAAATCATAAATTTAGTTTGGATTTTCCATCTAATAGGTTGTAAATATTCAATTTTGTGTCAAATAAGTTGGTGGGGATTTGAATTTCCGACCTCCTGAATTGGAATGCATGTGTGACTTTGGTTATAAAAATAAAACTTTAAAGTTATATATAAAATTCAATTTAATCTTTTTAAAATGATTGAAAGTGACAAACACACAAAATTAAAAGTTTTGAGATTAAATTTGTCGACCCAAACTCCCTTTGAGGGCCTTCTGAATGGTTTACCTTTAGTGAAACCTACATTAATATTGATTGAAGTTTTTTTGTTTTGAAAAAATATTGATTGAAGTTGATGATAAAGATTGAATGATATCGTATCATATATATCTAACTTCATGTTGAGTTCAATAAAAAAAGAAAAGAAAAAAAAGAAAAATCATGTCGTGTTCATTCACATTGGGTTCTCTCGTCATTTTTTTTTTTTTTTTTAAGAGTATCTCAATACAAATGTTCAAATACTTTGGTGTGAGCTAAATATCGAGCTATAGACATATGTTGATATTTGTATCAACTAGAGAATTCTTATAGAGCCTAAGCTATTGCACCATATAAAAAATTAGTAACTTAAACAACAAAGGAGAGAATTAATTTACCTCTAATCATATGTTTCAAAGTAAACTCTCTCTCTACGTAGTATTTACTAAGAGCTTAAAAGGTTAAAATACCAAACAAATTAAACTAAGAATCTCACTCCCTTCTCAAAACGAACATAGTTTAACAACATAGTAGTTGTACCATCAATTTCAATGTAAGAGGTTCGATTTTTTCAACCACAAATTGTCAAAAAAAAAATAATAAAATCTCACTTCGGCATGATTTATTGCAGATAGACACTATAACCAACTTTGAAGGATAGATTGTGTTTTTTTTTTTTTAAATACAACTTTTTATTTTAATTTTTTTTAGAATATGTTATTTTAGTACGTGGAGATGTAGAATCGAACCTCGAACTTAAGAGAGGAAACGTGTCAATTACATTGAGCTAAGCGGTCTAAGAAGGTCTCTGGATTTTTTTAATTAAATAATTATTTGACATTTTAAAATATAAAAATAATTTAAAAATTATCTCTACTCACTAAAATTACTCTTGAATCTAAAAGGCCATCTAATTATTTAAAATAATAATAAAAAAAATACTTGAGAGACTTTTAAACTCATTTTGAAAAATTTGAGGAGAAACATAGTTATTTTAAAAATTTGGATAGTAAAAAGTTACTATTTGAAAACCAATGAACCAAAAATACATATTTTTCAAATTTTCAGAATTAAAAAGATAATTTTTTTCCCCTTAGAGTAATTAAATAAAAAAATGCTGACATTTATGATTTTAAACGGGAAAGGTAGAAACATTCATACTAGACATAGTTCGAAATATTCCTAATCACCAATATTTTTCTTTAAAAAAAAAATTGTTAAATGTCTTATTTCCAACTTTCCAAGATTGTCGGAAGAGAGAGAAATATTATTTGTGTTCAATATTGTTATGAATGATTTGAATGAGATTGTGGATTCAAATATGTGTCGTTATCAACATCAACAATAAGTCAATATCTCTAAATATCTCGATACAAATGTTGTGAGATTATCAACTCCAAACCCATCGAATTAATCTAACTATTTTAATAATTTATTATTTTAAATGACAAAGCTATTAAAAATATTTATAAATTCGTACAAAATATCATCATTTATTTATGATAAACTGCGATAGACTATTATCTGTATCTATCATATTGTCTATCACAGTCTATCGTCATATATCACAGATAGACAATAAAATTTTGCTATATTTATAAATATTTTGGTTCAGTTTTCTATATTTGAAAGCAGCTTGAAAAATTATATGGTGTTTGGCCCTCCAAGTTGGGTGGGTAAAAAAAATCTATCCACCGTTTGGTTCACCAATTATTAAAAAGGTTTCTCACCTCGTTATTCACGTTAACTCACATTTCTCACCTCGTTATTTGTATCAACTCTCCTAATTACTCTTCTATTGTAGTAATTATCAACTCAACTCAACTCTGCGCGCCAAACGCCCTTAGGTAGAAAATTTGTGTTTGAAGTATAGAATTGAGTTAGAAGTCAGAGTATCTAGTACAATTTTTTGTAATTTAAAAAGTATGATTTTCTTGTGGTTATTTTGGTTTGTTTTAACTGTTTGTTGTACACTTCAATTGCACATAAATTTTTCCAAATTTTTAACATTCAATTGAGATGTCAATTACTTAGAATGTTCACATATATTCTACAATTTTTTTACGTGTCTACCTTGTTTCATATAAATAACAAAATTACAATATACGTTCTCATTAGTAGAAATGAATTATACAAGTGTAATATGCACACAAAAAAAAGTAGGCTTGGTTGGTTTAGGGCTTTTTATGGCATCTTATATAGATTGGGGTTTATTTTGCATGTATGTTTGTGTTGAGAATGAGATCAAAGTCCCCACATTGACTAGATAAGAGGATGATCATAGGTATATAAGGGAGGACAATTATCATAATAGTATGAGATCATTCATAAGTAAAATCATGAAAGTTTATGCATGAAATCGACAATATCATACCACCATAAAGAGTTAGGATTTTTTTTATTTATTATAGCTTTCCTTTTTCTTTTATTTATTTATTTTTTTGTTGGATTTGATTTATCTAACATTCATCTTTCTTCAACTCTCTACAGTGGCATAGAAGGAAGTCTCTCTTGAATAGTACTATTCTTCTATATTCAATAATTTTACCTAATTTTCAAAGATTATCTTGATAAAACATAATATCTTGCCACACTATTTCTTTTTTCTATATTAAAAGTGGAAATACCACATGCATCTCACATCTTAAATACTAGTATTTGTGAAAGACTATAATTAGTCTTTTTTTAAAGTTCAATAATCCTTCGACTTCTTGATTTAGAAAATATATTTTATGGCAATTGAATGATGTTTAAAGTGGCGCACGTGATATTAAATTTTCATCGACACGTCAACAATTTTCTTCGATATTTTCACATTTTTTTAGGTTCGACATCGACATGAAAGATGAATTGACATTTCCCTTATTTCATTAAAAAAATCATAAAATATAAAGAATAAGCAATAAAATGTAACATAAATAATAAAAATATTAACTTATTTAAAAAGTGTAAATGATTTATTTATTTAAATAATTTAAAATTTTTTTGTTTTTATAAACTTTTCAAAAAGAAGAATATTTTCATCGATATTTTTATAAAACTAAAACATCGAGGTTAACATTTTGGTCAACATTTTAAACATCGAGTTGTTTTTCCTTATGATTTATATATGTTTTAAAAAATATTGACTCATAAAACAAAGGCGATTGGATATTTAAAATTAAAAAGTGGAATTGCCATTAAAAGAGGGCGCCGACCTTTCATGGTAATCTTGTTAGAAAAGAAAAGGGCAAATGTGTCATTAAAAATAATAGTCAAATAAAAAGGAAAAGGAAGAATAGAAGAAATAAATAAATTTGGATTCAACACGCTCCATTCTTCCACGTGTGAATGTGATTGAAAATGGCATATTTTTATTTTTTTCTTCCAATTCAAAAATATATTGATACCTTATCTAATAACCATTTGATTTGTTTGCTTTTGGTTTTTAACTTTTAGAAAGTATACTAGTTTCCTAAAACTTTTTAGTTTTGTTTCATCCCTTCTAATTAAACATTTGGCTTTTTTTGACCATTTTCAAAAGAAAAATTAAAATTTTAAAAGAAAATTTATTTTAAATGACAAAACTATTGAAAATATTTATAAACAATAGTAAAATATCACAGTCTATCAGATTGCGATAAACTACTATTTGTGATAGATCACGACAAACTACTATATGTGTTTATCATGACATAGATAGACACAAATAATAGTCTATCAGGATCTATTGTAGATATTTTACTATATTTATAAATAGTTTGGTTCATTTTTTTTATATTTGAAAACAACTCCTTTTAAAAATTATTAATTTGGTTCATTTTCTTATATGGAAAAACTCACACATTGGGAGAATGGAAGAAATCATGGAAAAACCCACATGCGGGATAATGGAAGAAATCTTCTCAATTGTGTATGAGCATTTTGCAGGTAGATAATGGATCTTTGACCTGAGCATTTCAAATATATGTTTATTGGGTAGGCAATATGAAATAGATTGGATGACAAATATATGGTTTCAAATAAAATTTTTACATTAAAAGATCCTTAAAAAGTTTAAAAAAAAAAAAAAACATTAAAAAGATCTTTTAGAATTAGTATCTACCCGTTTAGCACCTCTTAAATTATTTTTGTCCCATCAAAATTCAACCCCTCACTTTTTATTGATGAAGCATTAATTAGGTCAAATATCTAATTTAAAAATGGTTTGAAAAAAAAATTAATAGAATGATTTGAGAAGTTTGTAGAACTTGAAAATTAATATAATTCGAGAAACTTACTGGGACCACAAAAAAGATTAGAGTGCTTGAGTAAATATGATAATATCCCAATATTTTTATTATTATATTATATCCTCTCTTTTAATTATTCATTTTCCTTTATTTAAAGTACTAAATTAATATAAATATTAATAATAAAGTAACATATGTAAATGGTTAATGTATATATTTGAAAGGTTAGTTTAAGATTAAACATTAGCCACAACTATATAAAAATATTATTTTGCTTTATTGACTTCTATCGGGTGAAAATTTAAAAAGGTAGACGCATAATCTTTTGACCAGTCAAGTAAATTTTCTTACGCTCTAAGCCCTAGAGTCCTATCAGAATTGAGCACACAATTGCATTAACTCCTTGTACAACCCTCCAAGAAGCCTGAAAAACCCTATAACATAGGTTGGAATAGCCTTAGCCCTACTTTTGATAACAATTTCTCTGCCTTGTAAGAAAAAAAAATGATCCTTTCCAACCCTGTAATGCATTCCACACCCTCTCCTTGTGAGCGGAGGTGTTCTATACAAAAGGGTTTATATAAGACCAGACCACGAAATGAATTATCTCATTATATAATACTGTTAATAATAGAGACTTACATTTCACCAGGATGACCATATGTGACATGACTTGAATCTTGAGTGGATTGTGAACTCCTACCTATGAAGGCGATCATTTGATTTATGTGGGTGAGAGTGGCCGAGTCGCCGACTTAATAACCATACAATTTTGGGGATTGGTCTAATTGGGGAGTTGGGAATACATGTATACAAGAAGGAATTCACTTCTTCCCTAATGTTGGGGTAAGTAGATAAATTGCTCCATTAAGGGTTGATTCCAGGGCTTGAACAATGTAGCGCCACACTCTAGCTTGGCTCGAGAGGGGTTTGGTCATAGTTAGACTATGATTTATTGTTCATTAGAGGGATCGGTGGTACTTAAGGAGTTAGATGTAACTACAGGGGCAGAACGATAATTTTGATCCAATTGTACGTACGTGGAATTTGTGAAGAGTCATCGCACTGTTGACATATCCAATAGACATAGAAATATATTTGTAATGTGAAGAGTGCAGCAATCATTCTTTAATGGAGTGACTGCTAGTTAATGGATGTTGAGTAATTTAAAATTTAATTAAAGGAGTTTAATTAATTATTTTATAAGGTCCCCTTTGTAGCTCAACAGAGATCACTGAGAATTAATTTTGGATTAATTTGAATTGTTCAAATTAATTGAGGAAATTAATTATATGTGATATAATTAATTTAAATTAATTATATGTGTGATATAATTAATCTAATGTATTTGATACATTATAAAATAAAGTTTATTAAGAAAGAAATTAAATATTTGAATATGATTCAAATATTAATTTATATAAGTGAGATTCATATAATTATGTTTAGTATAAATGTGAATTATATTAAATATTATGTATTAATGAGAGAATTTAAAACTATAGGTTATATATTGTATTTGATACAATATAAAGACTATAGTTATGTGTTATATATGATATAACATATGGTTATATATACATATAATAAGTTAGTTATTATATATATATAGTATTTAAAGTAAATTAATTTTAAAATTAAAGTGAGGGTAATGACATTCCTCCTCTTAATTCTCTCCTTAATCGATCGTGGAAAGGGGAGTTGGGGTTTTGACGTTTTTTTTCTTCTTCCCAAGGGAGAACAAAACTTTTTGTAAGTTTTACAGAAAATTTTCCTTCCTCGACAGAGAATACAAAGATTTCGCTTGTTGTGGTGTCTTGGTTTTGGTTTGAATTTCGAGGAAGGATCGTGACCTTTTGGGAGGATTTTCATGAAGACAGATTGTTTCTTCAAAGGTACTCGAATTCTAACCCTTCTTCCTTTCCTCTTATTCTAAAGCATGCTGTAAATTATTTTGTGTATATGCATAATTTGTTTGTACTGTAATTTTAATTATTGTGAAAAACGAAATTGGAAATGATTCGTGCTTTCGCATCAGACCTCACGGTTCCTTCAATTGGTATCATAGCAAAGGTTCTTGGTCACAATTTTAATTTTTCAGAATTGAATTTACAGTTAATGGTAGGTTTGCATTCTGTATTTTATTCATGTTGACGAATGGATGAATGATCTGCGATTTATGAATGTTTTCGTGATTGGTCTGTAGATTTATTACTTTGTTTTTACAAAACTGATTTGTAAGGGTCCGGTGTTTTGGGCATTATTTGTTGCAATCGAGTCTATAATTCTCAAGTTGTATTGTTCGTGAGTTTTCCCACGACATTCTGATGGATTCGAGGCCCAAATTAAAGCAAAATCGGTGGATTTTGCAACTATACAATGAATAACTGTACAGTAGCATTGCAACGTTGTGCCCTAGCATTGCAACACTATGATGAGGCAGATGGATCATTTTCCCTTACCGTTGCAACGCTCTGAGACGAAAAAAATGAACTAGTTCGAGTGCGGTTCGGTTCGTGGCTCAGCTGGTTCATGTCCGATTCGCTTGGTTCGAGTGGTTCGCGAGTGGTTTGGGTTTTGGGCAGTCTGGTCCGTGTGGTTCAAGGTCCGGTTCACTTGTCTTGAACCAATTTGACTATTATTTGTAATAGTTAATTTTTTATTAATTAAATTAATATAAATGTTATATTAATTCAATTAATGGTTTAGGAGCCCAATCTCCATAAATTGCTGTTTAAATTATACATTTGATGAGTGGTCTAATTTATATACATCATAATGTATGCCATATAGTAAAACCCCACCATAAGTTATGCATTATTTATGTCTTATTTATATTATAATGTTATAATATATAGTTGCATGATTTAATTTTTATAGCATGCTCATGTATCATATAATATAAGTGTTATAACATATGCTTGCATGCATTAATAACATTGTCATGCATCATTTATATCATTTATATTATAAGAGTTATAACATGTAATTGGATGTATATATGTATGTTATTATTTGAATTTCATTACTTTAGTATATAAGTGTTATGTATGCTAAGTAATAAAATGAAAATTGCAGAAAGCATGACACTACTTTAGATTTTTATAAATGTTATAACTTTATTAAGTATGTCATTTAATGTAATATATGGTTTTAATTTGTTTAATTTATTTTATAATTGTTAAAATTAAACGAAAAAAGAAAATAAAATCAATAATTCAGAGTTACATGCAAACTTAGGTTCAAATAATTTTGAAAATAGTTTTAAAATATGATTCACATAGACCTAAGATCACAAAATTTCTAATGTGATTAGAAATTAGTTTAATCTCTTAAACAGATTAATAGGATTAAATTGTTTTTAATAAAAGATTAAATTTGTAGCAAACGTATTTATAAGGGACCTTTTGTCCAAGGTTAGTTCTGTCTAGGCTGGGATATTTAAGTTGACAGAAACAAAACATCCCTATCTAAAAACTGACTTGGAAAGGTGAATTAGATAAATTTGCTACAAGCATGTAATTAATTGATTAAATTTTATTAAAATTTTTAATAAATATTTTTCAATTTGTTTAACTATCCAAAGTAAGTGTTACTATTGGACAAATTTAAACAATCACTTAGTAAAATATTTAGCCGTATTTTTCTAAGTTATATTAATCCTAGGTAAAACACTCAGTGGGAAGAAAATGGGGTATATGATACTTCATTTTTTCTTTTCACATTTCTCCCTCATAGTTCACACCATACCGTGAGATCTATACTTGGCCTCGAGGCACCTTTGCTTGTGTCCCCCTACGGGTGGTGTTTGTATAGGTCAATACCAAGGTGAATGGAGATAGTGTTTATAGTAAGTGAGGGCAGGATATGTGTCAACACATCCCTCAGTCTCTCTCATTAGTTTGTAGTAAAATTTCTTGCTCGGCCTCGAGGCACCTTTGCTTGTGTTCCCCTACCGATGGCACTTGCATGACTATTTACTCAAACTCCATAAATGGATAGGATTGTTTTAGTTTTTGCCCTAATCGATTTTTTCCTACAGTTGGCTCATTAGACGGAACTCTAGAATCTAAGATGAGAGGTTACACTTACAAGAAAATGTTAAGCTAGTTAACAGTTTTTGGACCGAACAATGGTGACTGATATTTACAGTAACAAGGAGTTGTTCTATATATTAGTTGAGATTGTCTCATTTCAGGGAATGAGTACATGATCACTCTATAGTGACTTTTACCCTGCCTTACTGAAACATCGTTGCAAAATAGATGTCACATAGGGGTGCATGAAATTATTTTGCTAAATTTGATTAGTTTTCAATTGGGTAATGCTTGAATACTAATATAAATAAATTGTATGTTTTAGAAAATTTAACAAATGACTTCCGCAACTCTAAATTTATTTGTCGCCGACAAACATACTGGTGAAAAACTACACTACATGAAAAAATATTATCAACATACTGGTGAAAAACTACACTGCATGAAAAAATATTATCAACACAATATTAATCATCAATGACCTAAGATTTGTCCTTATGGAGGATTTCCTCTTGTTCCAGTTTAAAACACCACTCGAAACGTTTGGGAGGCATATGAGTGTTGGGTACAGACAAATGAAAAGGCCCAAGCGTATATCTTGGCAAGCTTTTCTGAAGTCTTGGCCAAAAAGCATGAGCCCATAAGATCATGGAGTCCTTGTGGGGAATGTTTGGACAACTGTCTGCTCAATTCAAGCATGATGCTCTGAAATACTATTGGGAATGGTGGCCTAAATCTCCTTGTGAGTCGTAGTTTGTAAACTCTGTATAAATATATTGTTATTAATAAAATAAGTGTTATTTTATAAGCATTTACTCAATCCAATAAACTAAGATATGAGGTTATTTTATGTAAATTTAAACAAGTATGTAGAGACATACAGGTAGATCTTGTTTAAATAATAACCTAAATGGTCTGTAGTATATGGATAAGGTTGGGTACCTTATCATCCTTGTGACACTATGGATACGACCCACTTTATAGGTGTTACAAGTGTTGTAAAGGGCTACAAATAATCTGATCCTGATCATTCATGTGGAGACATGCAACTGGGGGTATCCTATATAAAGAGTTTGTATAAGATCGGACCACGAAATGATTAGTCTCTTTATATAACACTGTTGATAATAGAGACTAACATTTCACTAGAATGATCATAAGTGATATGACCTGAATCCTGAGTAAGTTGTGAACTTCTACTTATGAAGACGGTCCTTTAATTTGGGTGAGAGTGGCCAAATTTCCAACTCAACAAGCCTACCATTTTGAGGATTTATTTGATTGGGGAGCTAAGAACTCAGCTTCACAAGATGGAATTCACTCCTTCCTCGATGCAGGGGTAAGTAGATAAATTGCTCCCTTAAGGGCTGATTCCAGGTCTTGAACATAGTGGCCACACCCTTTCTTAGGAAGAGGGGACTCAGTCATAGTGGAACTATCACTTATTGTTCATTAGAGGAATCAATGGTACTTAAGGAGTTAGATGTAATTATAGTGGCAAAACGATAATTTGACCCAGCTGTACTTATGAGTAGTTTGTGAAGGGTCATTGCATTGTTGATTGGTTATATGGACATAGAAATATATTTGTAGTGCGAAGAGTGTGGCTGTTGGTCTTTAGTGGAGTGTCTGTAGTTAACGGATGGTGGCTATCATGATTAAAGAGTTTAGTCAGTTATTCACGTACCGTTGGAGCTTTAAACTACAGGTCCATAAGGTCCCCTTGGATTCAAGTTGAGAATCAGTTTTTGGGTTAGTTTGAAATGTTCAAATTAACAAGAGGGAATTTGATTATATATGATACAATTAAATTGATTCAATTATATATGATATAATTGATTTGATGTATTTGATGTATTTGATACATTATTATTTGATTGGAGGAATTAATATAAATATGATTTATATTAAATGCCATAAAATAGGAAAAAAAAACTATGATTTGTATGTTGCATATGATACCTAGTCTAAAATATATATATATATATGTTGCATATGATGCAATATTAAAACTATAAGTTATAAATATAATATGATAAGTTAGTTATTGTATTTATTTATAATTTATTAATTATATGATAATTAATATTTCTTTTTCTAAATAACCGACTTTGGTGGGTAGTTATGCACGGTTTTATGGTAACTGTGAGATAAAAAAAAAATTTCAAATCATTCGGTCGAATCGTCTCACAAAATTCACTATCGAGTAAAAGGAGTTTTACTACACGATAGTTTTATAGAGCCTAAATGATCAAGCGTTGAGTTACTATGATAATACTCATTTCTACACGATCGAGTATCAAGTCTATAAGATAGAATTCTTCCTCTATACGATTGTTCATCGCATACCCGATCGTTTACTTCCTCCTTCCCTCTATCCAAATTCATACAAAGCCCATAACTCTTGGATTCTCACACTGAGAATACCAAGGTAACCTTTGTTGGGAATGTCCTAGAATTCGCAATTCGTGTTAAACATTTTATTTATCAATAACAATGACTTGTTGATTTTGCATCTTATTATGGAAATCAAATAAACGCATCCTTGGCTATAGTCTGAATGATGTAACTTTATGTAGTGACATAAACAGGATCAAGTTGACAGTATATAGCCTAAATGGTCTAATAAGTATATGGATGAAATTGGGTATCTCATCCTGGTAACACTATTGGATGGGGCCCCACTATGTAGTTGTTACAAGAGGTTGTAAGGTGCTACAAATGATGTGATCCACAAATCGTTCATGTTGAGACATGTGAGTGGGGGCATCTTATGCAATGAGTTTGCATATAGACTGGACCATGAAAATAGTCACTTTTCTTTATAACGACCATTTACTATTAAAACTAACTATTTTATTTATAACCTAGGTTAACTCGATCTTAATCCTGAGCTAGCTATGAACTTCTGTTTGTTCGGATTTATTCTTTGATCTGCAAATGGTGAGAGTAGTTCAACAACATACTCAATAAGCTTACCATTTTGGGGATAAGATCGGATGAATAGCTGGGGACATAGCCTTGCAAGATGGAATTCACTCCTACCCTATTTAGAGTTAGCAGATAGGTTGTTCTCTTAAGTACTGATTTCAAGTCTTGAACAATCGGGGCCCCGCCTTCTCATGGTAGAGAAAGGATTTGATTCATAAAGATTATGAATCAGAATTGTTCATTAAAGAATCAGTAGGAACTTAAGGAATAAAATGTATTTATAAGGGTAAAACGGTATTTATGAACAACCTATGAAGAATTGACTTACTGATTATGGTTATTAAGTAGACATAATATATCTATAGTGAGGGGAGTTCAACTATGGGCTATAGTGGAGTGTCCCATTAGTTAACGAATGGGGGGTAAATCGGACTAATGAATTTAGCCGATTAATCTCGAATCGTTGGAGCCCATGATCTGTAGGTCCGTGAGGTCCCCTTACTAGCTCGTAAATAGATAAGCTTTAGGGTAGCTTGAGAAATTAATTTGAAACGTTCAAATTAAACAAAACAAGAGAATATATATTTAAATATGTTTTAAATATATGAAGATGATTATTGTGCAAAAATTGATTTATGAAATTAATTTAAGAAAATCATTTTTCAATTTTATTAATCAAAATGGTTTTGAAATCATTTTTTATTTTTAAAAAATTGGTTTTGCATGTTGAACAAAATGGAGAATGCATTTTTTTCCATTATCTTCATCTTCTTGCTCTCACAAAAGCCATTAACTTCTCTTCATTAATTCTCAAAGCATGAGTTGCAAGTCATGCAATTCACTTCCTTACATGTTCATCTATAATATATAAAGAAGCTTAGAGTCATTTGAGAAGAACTAATGCAGAAATTTTGAGAGAAAATCTCTGTGAGAAGAAAAGTGTTCTTCCATTCGGCTATTGTATGTTCCACTGTTCACCATTTCAAGTTGTTCTTAAGTCCCACATCTCTGTCTAAAGCTTCAGGAGGATAGTAGGGAAGACTTTAAGGTGATTCACGGTGATCTCTGGTGAAGATTGCTGCTGTACATTCGAGTTCTTGGAGAGTTATTCAAATGTATGATCTGAAAACCCTCTTTTTAAAAGAAAAGCATGCTTTAGTTTTTGCCAAAAATAGTGAATGTGAATGCTTATGGATCCTTGATACTTCCGCTGCATGTTATTTAACTCTTTCAACCTTGTGGTGGTGTCGATTTCTGTTCGAGGATCGAAGATCGAGTTTTACTCGCTGATGATCGAGGATTTTCCAGTTGCTCATTGCATTCGTGCTGTTTGGATGCTTTAGTGACTGATCAAGGGAAATACGTGAAGAAAGAGTTCTTCAATGGTATTGCCACTCAATCCTTTGTATTTAATTTAAGAAGCATGCTATAATTTATCATTTAATACATAACCTGTTTAGAATGACTGTAAATGTATGTGTTCTTTCTCAAGGGAGTTTGGAATAATCCGCTTCCGTTCACTGGTTCTATATTTAGAGTCCCTTCAAATACATCTTCAATGCCCCTATGCAAGAAGGAGCATCTGTTCGAGAACATGTTATCAACATGATAGTCCACTTTAACGTGGCATAGATGAATGTGTTTGTCATCAATAAGGCCAGTCAAGTTAGCTTCATCCTGGAAACTTTATCTAAAAGTTTCCTGCAATTCTGTAGCAATGCTGTTATGAATAGAATTGACTACAACCTGACCACTTTACTCAACGAGCTACAAACTTTCCAATCTTTAATGAAATCCAAGGAACAGAAGGGTAAGGGAAATGACGCCTTATCCTCTAAGAAGTTTTATAGAGGTTTGACCTCTGGAACTAAGTTTGTGCCTTCTTCTTCTAGCACCAAAAAGTGGAAGAAGAAGAAAGGGAAAAGTTAACCCACTAGCTGCTACCCAGAAGAGCAAGAAGGCCAAGGCTGCAAAGGGAATATATTTTCATTGCAACCAAGAGGAACATTGAAAGAGGAATTGTCCCAAATATTTGGCAGAAAAGAAGAAGGCTAAGCATGGTAAATGCGATTTACTTATTTTGGTGACTTGTTTAGTGGAGAATGATGATTCAGCCTGGATAATAGATTCAGGCGCCACTAACCATGTTTGTTCTTAATTTTAGGAAATTAATTCCTGGCGGCAATTAGAGATTGGAAGATGACGATGTGTGTTGGGACTGGAAACTTCGTCTCAGCTACGATAGTGGGAGGTCTTCGACTCTACTTACAGTATTAGATAATGTATATGTGGTTCCAGGTTTAAAAAGGAACTTGATTTCTGTAAAATATCTTATAGAACAACAATACCTTTTAAATTTTCATGCAAATAAAGTGTTTGTTTACAAGAATAGAGTACATATTTGTTCTGCTAATGTCGAAGATAATTTATATATGCTAAGGCCATTAGCAACTGAAGCTCTCCTAAATAACAAATTGTTTAAAACTGTGATCAAAATAAAAGACAGAAAATTTCTCTTAAGAAAAATGTCAATCTTTGGGACCTAAGATTAGAACAAAGAAATCTAGATATGATTGAGAGACTGGTCAAGAATGGACTTCTAAGTGAGTTAGAAAAAATTGTGAGTCATGCCTCGAAGGAAAAATGACTAAAAGATATTTTACTGGAAAAGATCATAGAGCCAAAGAACCCTTAGAACTTGTACATTTAGATCTCTGTGGTCCAATGAATGTTAAGGCAATAAGAGGGTTTGAATATTTCATCACTTTTACTGTGATTATTCTAGGTATGGGTATGTTTATTTAATGCAACATAAGTCTGAAGCCCTTAAAAAGTTCAAAGAGTACAAGACTGAGGTTGAAAATGCATTAAATAAAACGATTAAAACATTTTAATCTAATCGAGGTGGAGAGAATTTGGATCTAAAATTCCAAGACTATTTAATAGAGAATGGAATTGTATCCCAACTCTCAACATTTGGTACACCTCAACAGAATGGTGCATCAAAAAGAAGAAATCGAATCCTGTTGAACATGGTTCGATCTATGATGAGTTATGCTTCCTTACCTGACTCATGTTGGGGTTATGCAATATAGACTACAACTTACATTTTGAACTACATTCTGTCAAAAAGTGTTACTAGAACATCTTTGGAATTATGGAGTGGTCGTAAAGGAAATTTACGCCATTTTAGGATTTGGGATTGTCCAGCACATGTGTTTGAGGTAAATCCTAAGAAATTGGAACATCATTCAAAATTGTGTCTATTTGTAAGTTACCCTAAAGGAATGAGAGTTAGTTTCTTCTATGATCCTAAGGATAATAAGGTATTTGTGTCGACAAACGCTAATTTTATATAAGAGGACCACATAAGGGAGCATAGGCTCTGCAGTAAAATTGTGTTGAATGAGTTTTCTAATGAAATTACTAAACCTTCAATAAGATTTTTTGAAGAGCTTAACACCTCAACAGGAGTTGTTGAAGTTGGTTTATCTAGTAGATCACATCTACTTCAAGTGTTAAGGGAGTCTCGACGTAGTGAGAGGGTTACAAACCTGCCTGTTCGTTATATGTGTTTAACAGAAAGCCTAGCTATTGTAGTTGATGAAGATGTTAAGGATCCATTTTCTTACAAGAAGGTAATGTGGGATGTTGACAAAGATGAATGGATCAAGTCTATGGATCTCAAAATGGATTCTATACTTCAATTCAGTTTGTGATATTGTAAATCAACCTGATAGGGTAAAACCTATAGGTTACAAGTGGATCTACAAGAGAAAGCGGGGTGCTGATGGGAAGATACAATCCTTCAAGACTAGACTTATGGCATAGGGTTATACTCAAGTTGAGAGAGTCGACTATGAGGAGACTTTCTCACCTGTTACCATGTTGAAGTCTATCGGGATACTCTTATCCATTGCCTCATATTATGACTATGAGATTTGGCAAATAGACATCAATATTGCTTTTCTAGATGACAATCTTGAGGAGACCATTTATATGGAGCAACCAGAAGGATTCATAATCCAACTTCAAGAGCAAAATGTTTGCAAGCTTAATTGATCCATTTATGGATTGAAGCAAGCTTCTCGATCTTGAAATATAAGATTTGATACTGCTATCAAATCTTATGGTTTCAATCAGAATGTTGATAAGCCTTGTGTTTACAAGAAAATCATCAACAGTTTAGTAGCTTTTCTTGTATTGTATGTAGACGATATCCTACTCATTGGAAATGATGTAGGTCAACTGACTGAAATTAAAAATTTGCTAGCGGCCAAATTCCAAATAAAATATTTAGGAGAGGAAAAGTTTGTTCTAGACATTTAGATATTTAGAGATCGAAAGAATAAAATGTTAGCCCTGTCTCAAACATCATACATTGACAAGATGCTTGTCAAGTTTTCGATGTAGAATTCCAAAAGGGGTTTACTCCCTTTCAGGCATTGAATTATTTTTTTTAAGGAACAATGTCCTAAGACACTTCAAGAGGTTGAGGAAATTAGACGGATCCCCTATGCATTGGTTGTTGGTAGCTTGATGTATGCAATGTTATGTACTAGACCTGACATCTACTATGCAGTGGGGATACTCAATAGATATCAGTCTAATCCAGGATATGATCATTGGAACACCGTTAAGAACAACATCAAGTATCTTGGAGAATGATGGACTTGCTTGTGTATGGTTCTAAGGATTTGATTCTTACAGGATACACAGACTCCGATTTTCAGATTGATAATGATTCTAGAAAATCCACATCAGGATCAATGTTCATCTTAACGGAGGGATAGTAGTTTGGAGGAGCACCAAGCAAGGGTGCATTGCTGACTCCACTATGGAGGCTAAGTACGTAGCAGCTTGTGAAGCTGCTAAGGAAGTTGTGTGGCTTAAGAAGTTCATGACTGATCTGAAAGTGGTTCCATACATGTCTAAGCTCATCACTCTTTATTTTGGTAATAGTGGTGTGTGGCTAATTCCCGAGAGCCTAGGAGTCACAAGCACATGAAGCACATAGAACGGAAATATCATCTCATTCAAGAGATTGTGCATCGAGAGGACGTGATCATCACGTAGATAGCTTTGGAGCACAACGTTGTTGATCCATTTACAAAGGCCCTTACGACTAAGGTGTTTGAGGGTCACTTGCAGAGTATAGGTCTACGGGACATGCCACATTTAGTCTAGGGAAAGTGAGATATTTTGTATTAGGCATGTATTATGCCCTAGTTTATTGTTTTGTGTGTACTTTTTTATTAGTATGACTTTTATATTATACACCCCACTAGCTTTAAGACGAGTGAGAGATTGTTGAGTTGATGCCCTAAATCTCATGGGTCATGTAGTTTATAATTGTAATGTACAAACAATTTATTTATTTAATAAAATCTGAGGCATTTTATTCTAGTAGCATTATCCCACAAAACCAATAAACTAACATCTAAGGTTATCTTCTGTAGCATAAACTGTAGGATTGTATCAACAGCAGTAGAAGCACAAGGATCATCTAAGCACTCAAATTCACTAATTTTGGCATAATATAAAGAATGCTTCTATAGAAAAATAGGTTTCAAGACATACCTCTTGTAGAACTTCTTCAAAGCTCCATCTC
The DNA here is from genome assembly GCF_027475165.1 of Benincasa hispida. Classification (NCBI taxonomy): domain Eukaryota; kingdom Viridiplantae; phylum Streptophyta; class Magnoliopsida; order Cucurbitales; family Cucurbitaceae; genus Benincasa; species Benincasa hispida. The sequence continues at coordinate 53,771,384 of NC_143486.1, forward strand.
CAGCTGTTATCTTCTTCATATCTTATTATAGACCACATCAAAATCTTCTCCACTATTCTCTTGGTGCTCTAGATTGAGTTGTAGGATTCAAAACAAGCTTGAATCAAGGGATGAAGGAAAAAGGCTCACTGCTGCAACCTTGTTGAAGAACCATTATTCCAACCGAATTTTCTCTCAAAACTCTATAGATTGCATGCCCGATTCTTATCCAATCTCTTCATTATATTACAAATCAACATGCAAAGAAAAGAGTTGCATAAGTTGCAGCTCATGCTAGGAGAGGACAAGGCCAAGATATTGCAAGATGTATGAGCTAGTTCAAAGATGGATAATGGAAAAAACCATTTTTCCATTTTGTGTTTTTGTTTTCCAATTTTTTCAATTTTATCTAAAAATAAAAATTTGATTTTATAAATCTATTTTGATTTTAAAAATGAAAATTTAATTAATTTCATAAATTAATTATTAAATAAAACTTAATTAATTTAATATAAAATATTAAATTAATTTTAACACATATCCATCTTTATATATTTAAATCATATTTAAATATATAAATTCTCCTATTTCGTTTAATTCTAAAATTAAACATATAATTATATCTCATATAACTACTAATTCCCTTAATTCTAATTTGAACGTTTCAAATTAACTTATCACACTATTCTAGAGCTAGCCCGTTACGAGCTAGTTGGGGGACCTTGTGGACTTACAGATCATGGGCTCCAACGATCCGAGATTAATTGGCTAAACTCATTAGACCAAATTAATCCCCATTCGTTAACTAATGGGTCATTCCACTAAAGCCCATAGTTGCACTCCCCTCACTATAAATATATTATGTCCACATGATTTAACCATAATCAGCAAGTCGACCCTTCACAGATTGTTCGTAATAACGACTGGGTCAAATATCTGTTTTACCCCCAAGATTACATCTTATTCCTTAAGTCTCTACTAATCCTCTAATGAACAACTGATTTGTGATCTAATCACCAAACCAAACTCTCTCAGCCTAGTGAGAGGGTGGGGCCCCTTGTTTAAGACCTGGATTCAGTACTTAAGAGAACAACTTTTCTCCTATCCCTAAATCGGGTAGGCGTAAACGCTGTCTTGCACCCTGTTTCCCCAGCTATCTATCCAGTCTTACCCTAAAATGGGAGTCGTATTGAGTTAGTGCTGTTGAGCCAACCCTCAACTATGCAAATCTAAGGGCAATCCTAAATAAACAAGAGTTCATAGTTAGCTCAGGATTAAGATCAAGTTACCTAGGTCATTTAGGTGAAATAGTCAGTCTTAAACAGTAAACAACGTTATAAACTAAGAGTGATTTATTTCTTGGTCTTGATCTTATGAAAACTCATTGCATAGGACACCCCCACTCCCCATGTCATAACATGTACGAATTAGGATCACATCGTATGTAGCAATTTACAACTCTTTGAACAACTACAGAGTAGGCCGCATCTAATGGTGTTACCAGAACAAGGTACCCAACCTCATTCATGTACCATAGATCATTTTGACTATTTACTCGAACCCGATCCACTCTTATATCTCCATATAAAGTTCAAGTACTCATATAATAGTCATGGATTTTAGTTTATTGGATTTAGACTTTCATACAATTTATGAGATCAATAACAATTATATTGATAATAGAAAATGTTTATCATTTTACAAACTGCGAGTTTTTAGGACATAAAACCCAACAATACTCCCACTTGGACTAAAACTCTAGTGGATCAATATACAAATATATACAATGTTGAGTTTACATGGAGAGAATAAAATGTACAAATACAATAAACTAGGGCATCACAATACCCATCAATTCTCCCACTTGCCCTAGTGATTCAAAACTCGTAGACATAGTCCTACTAGGTGACCCTCGAACACTTTAGCCGAGAGGGCCTTCGTAAATGGAACAACTATGTTTCTTTTGCTGATTCACTTATAGCAACATACTCAACTTGATGCTTCTCCACACAACTGCTCCTCTGTTAAGAGTGAATACTGACCTTGAAGTTGATTTCTTCGAATCAATATCGGTCTAAAAGTCAGAATCAGTGTATCCAGTAAGGATCAGATCCTTAGGTCCATACACGAGCATATAATTTCTCGTTCTCTGAAGATACTTGAGAATGTTTTTAACAACAGTCCAATGGTCATGACCAGGATTGGACTGAAATCTGCTGACAATTCCTACAGCATAGCATATATCGGGACGAGTACACAACATTGCATACATCAAACTCCCAACTGTAGATGCATATGGAATTCAATTCATCTCCTCAACTTCTTGAGGTGTCTTAGGACTCTGCTCCTTAGACAAGTGAATTCCATGCCTGAAAGGTAAAGATCCTTTCTTGGAATTTTGCATTTTATACCTACAACATCTTATCTCTATAAGATGCTTGAGATAATGCTAATGTTTTGTTCTTGCGATTCCAAACTATTTGGATTTCAGGAACATTTTGTGCTTCTCCCAAATTTTTCATTTGGAATTGTGAAGCCAACCATCTCTTAACGTCAGCTAGATATTCTACCTCATTCCCAATGAGAGAATATCATCAACATACAACACCAGAAAAACGATAGTTTTGTTGACGATTTTCTTGTAGACACAGAGTTCGTCAACATTTTGTTCAAAGCCATAAGATTTGATCGCAGCGTCAAATCTCATATTCCAGGATCTATAAGCTTATTTTAATCCATAAATGGATCGATTAAGCTTGCAAACTTTTTGCTCTTGAGCCTACTATATAAACCCTTCTGGTTGAGACATATAGATACTCGCTTCAAGATAGCCATTCAGAAAAGCTGTCTTGACATCCGTTTGTCATATTTCATAATCATAAAATGTGACTATGGACAAGAGTATTCTAATAGAATTTATCATGGCAACTGGAGAGAAGGTTTCTTCAAAATATAACCCCACTCTTTGGGTAAACCCTTTTGCCACATGTCTAGCTTTGTAGGTCTGTACCTTACTAGCTTGGTCTCATTTTCTCTGTAGATCCATTTACAGCCGATGAGTTTTACCCCTTCCGGTTGATCTACAAGATCCCAGACAAAATTGAAATACATAGATTCTATTTCAAGGTCCATGGCTTTAATCCATTGGTCTTTGTCCAAATCATTCAATGCTTGATTAAAAGACAATGGATCCTCTAAACCATCATCTGGTATGATGACTTGAGTTTCAGTTAAACCTATGTACCGGTCAGGCTGTTGCATAACCCTCCCACTACGTCGAGGCATTCTCAACTCTTGAGAAGGATGTGAAGTATCAGTTTCATCAACAACTCTTGTTGACGAACCTGCTCTATCAACAACTCTTGTTGAAGGACCTACTCAATCAACAACTCTTGTTGATACTTTTATCATTTCTCTGGACATTTCTTCTATTACTAGTATTGCGAGGTTGATGGTTCTTTATATAATCTTCCTCTAGAAAGGTTGCATTTGTCGATACAAATACTTTATCTTTCTGAGGATCATAAAAGCGACCACCTTTAGTTTCTTTTGGGTAGCCTACAAATAGGCATACTTTTGAATGGTGTTCCAGCTTTTTAGGATTCTGCACCAACACATGTATTGGACAACCCCAAATCCTAAAGTGACGTAAATTTTCTTTACGTCCCATCAAGAGCTCGTACGACATTTCAGAAACGCTTTTTGAGGGAACTATGTTCAAAATATACACCGTAGTCTCAACTATGTGTCCCCAAAAAGAATTTGGTAACATAGCGTAATTCATCATGGAATGAACCATGTCCAACAAGGTTCTGTTTCTCCTCTCTGCCACATCGTTCTGCTGGGGTGTGCCAGGGGCTGTGAGTTGAGACTAAATTCCATGTTCTATCAAATAGTTTTGGAATTTTGTGTCCATATACTCACCACCTCGATCCGATCGAAGTGTTTTAATCTTTTTACTTAATTGGTTCTGAACCTCGGCCTTATATTCTTTGAACTTTTCAAAAGTTTCAGACTTTTGGTGCATTAGGTAAACATGCCCATACCTCGAATAATCATCTATAAAAGTAATGAAATATTCATACCCTCCTCTTGCTCTAATATTTAGAGGCCCAGAAAGGTCTGAATGAATCAGCTCTAGGGGTTCTTTGGCTCTAAGACCTTTTCCAGAAAAAGATCTTTTTGTCATTTTACCCTCAAGACAAGACTCACATGGTGGTAATGAATTGTCTTCCAACTTATTTAGATGACCGTTCTTAACCAATCTCTCAATCTTGTTGAGATTTATGTGACCCAATCTCAAGTGCCAAAGATAGGAATTTGGAGAAATCTTCCTCTTCTTATGAGTCCCAACAGTTTTAAACATCTCTATGTTCAAAATAGCTTTGACCTCAGTTGGTTTTAACATGTACAAGTTATTTCCCAATTTTGCAGAGCAAATTTGTTTATTACCCATATTGATGAACACTTCACCATTTTTGAAATAAGCTTTATAATTTTGTTCTAGCAAACAGGAGACAGATATTAGATTCCTTTTCATAGAAGGAATATAATATACATTTTTCAAATAAATGTATTTATCTCCTATAAATAACTTCATATCTCCCACTGTTTTTGCTGAAACAATCTCCCCGATGGACCTTAAAGATTGTTTCACCTTCTGTCAACTGTCTCCAGGAACTTGTTTCTTGTGAGATAGTACATACATGATTATTGGCACCTGAATCAATTATCCAGATTTTATCGTTTTCCACTAAACATGCTTCGATAACAAGTAAATCATATTTATCTTGTTGTTCGAATTCAGCATTCTCATCTATATAATTCATAATTTCAGATGAGTTGAAAGATAGAGGAAAATCCTCTGTTAAAACTCTGTTGGTATAATCAACTGCTAGTAATTTGTTTGTTGATTTGATTTTACTGTTATGTACATCGAAAGTGAGTATTACAGAATTCGACATGCTGATAAAATTCAAACAAATTCTAATTAGCAAATTGTAACTAAATCCAAAATCAAATTTTAGCAAAAGTAATAATGTACCCATAACCATTATTTATTTGCAACGATATTTTAGTGAGTTAGAATATGTGCTACCGAGGGGCAGTCAAATACTCCTTCACTAAACAAACAATTTTGACCAAACACTATCCCTGGAATAACTCTTATTCCTATAGTTGATTAGTTATCATTTTCGGTCAAGATCTTTACTAACAACTTAGTAATTCTTGTAAGTGCGACCCGCCATTTTCAGATCCTATAGGACGGTATGAATTTTCCTTTGAAATAGAAGACAATATCCAAAATGGAACTATAAGACCTTATTCATTTTACTGAAGCCTATATTGTTCCGAATCCTATGCTACAACCCTTCGTGGGGATAGCCGTCGCTAAACGACCAGCAAAGGGCCGCTTAAAGCTAACCAGTAGGCACAACATAGGAATCTCATGGTTCAGACTAATGGAGGAGACCTTAGGATATATTGACACATATCCTTCACCCACTTACTATGAACTACTTCCTCTGTTTACCTTGATATTGACTCATACAAAACACTTTCCATAGGGAGGTCATTCCCAAGGTGACACGAAGTGTCATATGAATCTCACAATGTAAACTATATGGAGACGTGGTAGTTGAAATCTATTTATCGTATAATAGACTTATATTTGAAAAAATTCCTCTTATTCACCAAAATCTAGATTTAAGCTAAAAAATACTCTCCGTAGGGAGGTCATTCCCAGGGTGACACGAAGTACCACTTAAATCTGGATTGTGAACTCTTAGAGACATGAGAGCTAAAAATAACGTACTGTATATGTTATTAATCTCCTATTGAAGTTTTATAATAACTCTATCATATAGAAGTTATTAAACCGCCACTGAAGTGTTCTACTTTGGGTAGATTTATACTTAGGTTCTTTTTGGTTAATAAAACAACCTTAAGTCTATGTGGTTTATCCAAGTATAACTCTTATAATTGGATTTTAACCTACGATGTCTAGGTGATAAACCATTTTATTATCTCATATTACTCACGTATGCTCATAAAACTGATTACTAACGCTCAATAATTCGGTCATAATCCCCAGATAGGAGGTGTTCCGTAACCCGTCAACTTAAATACCCCCACCCTTAGACAGGATTATATACCCGTTGAGTTTGTAACCTAGGTCTTATAAGTTTTAACAATTGAAATAGGTGGTCAACCTATGTGAGCATGCAACTGTTGTTTATGGATTTTAAATGTCTAACCCAATTTTATAACAACTTATAAAACTTTAGACATGTTATTCATCCATAACATACATGAGGCATTCAAATTTAATATAACATTTATATTAAATACAAGAAACCCTAACATGCATACTATATATTATAACAATTATAACATACTTTCAATGCATGTTACATGCTTCCTATGGTGGGATTTTAAATCTAAATGGCATACTATATGCCCATACAAGATTTATTTAATTATAACATACATCAAATGCATAAATAATTAAACACAGACTAATATGGTTTTAGTTTTGGCAAAAAACAAGCAAACAGAAGCCTAACTATTACAAAACAGCTTCCGAACCGCTCCCGGACTGCTCGAACCGCTCCAAAACGAATTCAAGTAGCTTGAACCAGACCCAAACTATCTGAACCGGACCAGCCAAGAATTATTCAAAGCTGAACATACTAGACCACAAGAGAACCGGTCGAACCGGCATCCCCTGCACATGTTAACATTTTGCTAAGTCTCATCGTTTAGCAATGACGACCATCGTCTAGCATTTTGCCAGATCGTTTAGTAAATGCTTGATCGTTTAGCGCGCGAAAAGGTAAATGATTGTTTAATGCCATCGCATAGCATTCAACGCATCACCCAACTGCTGCACAAAGGTATGTGATCGCGTAGTGCTATCGCATAGCAACTCGACGCATCGCCTAGCTCCCGCATAGAGGTAAACGATCGAGTAGTGCTATTGCATAGCAACTCGACGTATCGTTTAGCTCCTGATCAAAGATAAACGATCGAAGTAAGCAATCGCTCAAGGCTATCGTATAGCTCTTCATCGAATTGCTTAGTTCTATCGTATAGAACCAAACGATTACTTAGCACCATCGTCTAGTGCTCATGTCATCGTTTAGTATCCACTGTGTAGCTAAACGATCGCTTAGCTCCATCGCATAAAACATCATCGTGTCGTTCAGCATCGTAGGTAAGAGATTTGTTTAGTTTCATGACATAGAAACTCCAATGCATCGCTTAGCACTTCGTCTACACGATCGCTTAGCTCCACATCTAAACGATCGCTCAGTGCTATCACGTAGCATTTCATCGCATCGCTTAGCGTGCATCGTTGCTAAACGATCGCATAGTACCATCGTATAGTAAATTTAACGTATCGTTTAATTCCCACGCCAAAACTAAACGATCGCTTAATGCTATCGTATAGCAAATTGAACGCATCGTTTAGCTCCCGCAGGTACACGATCGTCTAGCGTTCAACATCACAATGACCAGCGCCCATTGCTATACGGTCGTATAGCTTTTCTTCACATTGTGTAGCATCTGAAGCTCGACGATCGTTTAGCAACTGGAACCTCAGTGACGATAAGAACAGAGGCTGATTTTCTGGAACTACAACTCGGCCTCTTCGTTTGTTTCTTCGATTTACCGCTTAATTTCAACTCTAATGACTCCAAATAAATTACAGACTCTTAAGAACACATTAAAGCTCATCAAGCAAGAGCAAATTACAAATTTAAATGAGAAATTAAAGAGAATTAAACAGCCAAAACTCAGAAAACCATATCAGTACATCAGTTTCATATTGCTGATATAAAACACCCACCAAACAAAAACTAAACCGAATTGAATGCTTATTTGATGCTCTGATACCAATTATAGGATTGTATCAAAAGCATCGGAAGCACAAGAATCATCTAAACACTCAAATTCACTAATTTTGGCATGATATAAAGCATGCTTCTGTAGAAAAATGGGTTTCAAGACATACCTTTTGCAAAACTTCTTCAAAGCTCCATCTCTAGCTGCTATCTTCTCCATATCTTGTTGTATACAATCTCAAGATCTTTTTCACTATTCTCTTGGGCTCTAGATTGAGTTGTGGGACTCAAAACAAGCTTGAATCAAGGGATGAAGGAGAAAAGCTCACTGCTGCAACCTTGTTGAAAAACCATTCTTCAAACCGAATTTTCTCTCAAAACTCTATAGATTGCATGCTCGATTTGCACTCCAATCTCTTCAGTATATTACAAATCAACATACAAAGAGAAGAGTTATATGAGTTGCAGCTCATGCTAGAAGAAGACAAGGCCAAGATATTTTAATATGTGTGAGCTAGTTCAAAGATGGATAATGGAAAAAACCATTTTTCTATTTTGTGTTTTTTTTTTCCAATTTTTTCAATTTTATCTAAAAATAAAATTTTGATTTTAATAATGAAAATTTAATTAATTTCATAAATTAATTATTAAATAAAACGTAATTAATTTAATATAAAATATTAAATTAATTTGAACACATATCCATCTTTATATATTTAAATCATATTTAAATATATAAATTCTCCTATTCCGTTTAATTCTAAAATTAAACATAAAATTATATCTCATATAACTACTAATTCCCTTAATTCTAATTTGAACATTTCAAATTAACTTGTCATGCTATTCTAGAGCTAGTCCGTTACGAGCTAGTAGGGGGACCTCGCGGACCTACAGATCATGGGCTCCAACGATCCGAGATTAATTGGCTAAACTCATTAGACAAAATTAATCCTCATTCGTTAACTAATGGGTCATTCCACTAAAGCACATAGTTGCACTCCCCTTACTGTAGATATATTATGTCCACATGATTTAACCATAATCAGCAAGTCGACCCTTCATAGGTTGTTTGTAATAACGGTTGGGTCAAATATTTGTTTTACCCCCGAGATTACATCTTATTCCTCAAGTCTCTACTGATCTTTTAATGAACAATTGGTTTGTAATCCAATCACCAAACTAAACTCTCTAAGCCCAGTGAGAGGGTGGAGCCCTTTGTTCAAGACATGGATTCAGTACTTGAGAGAACAACCTTTCTCCTATCCCTAATTCGGGTAGGCATGAACCCAACTACCTATCCAGTCTTACCCCTGAAATAGAAGTCTTATTGAGCCGGCACTGTTGAGCCAACCCTCAACTATGCAAATCTAAGGGCAATCCCGAATAAACAGGAGTTCATAGTTAGCTCAGGATTAAGATCGAGTTACCTAGGCCATCTAGGTGAAATAGTCAGTCTTAAACAATAAACAGCGTTATAAAGTAAGAGTGACTTATTTCTTGGTCCTGATCTTATGCAAACTCATTGCATAGGACGCTCCCACTCCTCATGTCATAACATGTACGAATTTGGATCACATTGTATGTAGCACTTTACAACTCTTTATAACAACTACAGAGTAGGCCGCATCCAATGGTGTTACCAGAACAAGGTACCCAACCTCATTTATGTACCATAGATCATTTTGACTATTTACTCGAACCTGATCCACTCTTATGTCTCCACATAAAGTTCAAGTACTCATACAATAGTCATGGATCTTAGTTTATTGGATTTAGAATTTCGTACAATTTATAAGACCAATAACAAGTAGATAATAGAAAATGTTTTATCATTTTACAAATTGCGAATTTTTAGGACATAAAACTAGGGTTAGCAATGGGGCCGCGGCGGGGTAGGGTCCCCTGTCCCTAGCCTCGTGGGGGAAATTCCCCTCCATCCCTGCCATTTGAAGGCGGAGATGGGGGCGGGGATTCCCCATCGGGGAAACGGGTCTCCGTGGGGCCCCATTCCCTGTTTCCTCACGGGGATTCCCCATGGGGAATTCCCTATTAGATCCCCGTGGGGATTTTCCATTTTTTTTTATTTTTTTAAGTTTGGGCTTAAATTTAGAATTTATATATTCAATATTGGGCTCACAACACTATAAGTCTATAGTATACTTTATAAACATACATATAAATAAGTTATTTTATATATTATAAATATATATTTATAAAAGATTAAAAATATAACTATATAAAATTGGGGTCGGGGTTGGGTCGGGGCAGAGATACCATCCTCGTCCCCGCCTCCGGGACCGGGCCCAAAGAAAATTCCCCGATTTGACCCCATCCCCGGTCAAACCGGGGATTCCCCACCCCGCGGTGAATTTTGCCAAACCTATATAAAATCCAATATAAATATGTATATAGAGACATATAGGTGGGTCATGTTTAAGTGATATCCTAAATGGTCTGTAGTAGATGGATAAGGCTGGATACCTTATCCTTGTGACACTACGAATACATCCCGCTTTCTAAATGTTACAATTGTTGTAAAGTGCTAAAAATGGTCTGATCCTAATCATTCATGTGGAGACATGTGAGCAGGGGTGTTCTATACAAAAGGGTTTGCATAAGATCGAACCACGAAATGAATAGTCTCATTATATAACATCGTTGATAATAGATACTTATATTTCACTAGGATGACCATAGGTGACATGACCTAAATCCTGAGTGAGTTGTGAACTCCTGGCTATGAAGACGGTTTTTTTTTTATTTGTATTGGTGAGACCGTTAGCTCAATAAGCCTACTATTTTGAGAATTCGTCTGATTGGGGAACCGGGAATACAGCTACACAAGACGAAATTCACTCTTTCCCTAATGTTGGGGTACTTAAAGAGTTAGATGTAACTACAAGAAAAAACGGTAATTTTGGCCCATTTGTACTTATAAGCAATTTGCGAAGAGTCATTGTACTGTTGACTAGTTATATCCAATGGACACAGAAATATATCTATATAGTATGAAGAGTGCAGCTGTCGGTCTTTAATGAAGTGACCAACAATTAATAGATGTTGAGTAATTTAATTAAAAAGTTTAATTAATTATTTAAGTACCATTGGAGCTTTAATCTATAAGTTCATAAGGCCCCCTCTGTAGCTCAACAAGAATCATTGAGAATTAATTTTGGATTAATTTGAATTGGTCAAATTAATTGAGAAAATTAATTATATGTGATATAATTAATTTAAAGTAATTATATGTGTGATATAATTAATATAATGTATTTGATACATTATAAAATAAAGTTTATTAAGAGAGGATTAAATATTTGAATATGATTCAAATACTAATGATATGGGTGAGATTCATATAATTATATTTAGTATAAATGTGATTTATATTAAATACGATGCATTAATAAGAGAATTAAAAACTAGGTTATATTGTATTTGATACAATATAAAGACTATAGGTCATGTGTTATATATGATATAACACACACACACTCACACACACATAAACACACAAACACATGTATAATCACTATTTAAATTAAATCAATTTTAACTAAATTTTAAAATTTAAAATTAAAGGGAGGAAAATAACTTCTTTTCCCTTAATTCTCTCCATAATTGATCGTGGAAAGAGGAGTTGGGGGTTTTGATGTTTTCTTTTTCTTTTCAAGAGAGAACAAAACTTTCTGTAAGGTTTACAAAAAATCTTCCTTGAAACTTTTCCTCTCAATCTATTCACTCCCTCTTCCAAAAAGAAGCAATGCTCACACCTCCTGCCAATTCTCTTAACCAACAGAGAATACAGAGGTCTCTCTTGTGTTGGTATCTTGGTTTTGGTTTGAATTTCAAGGAAGGATCATGATCTTTTGGGAGGATTTTCGTGAAGACAAATTTTTTCTTCAAGGGTAAGTCGAAATTCTAATCCTTCTTCCTTTCCTCTTATTCTAAATCATGTTGTAAACTATTTCGTGTATATGTATAATTTGTTTGTACTGTAATTTTAATTACTGTGAAAAACTAAATTGGGAGCCATCTGCGCTTTCACTTTGGACCTCACGGTTCTTTCAATAGTGAGTTTCTTAATTTAATCCATAGTGATGTATGTGATATGAAAAGTACTCCCACAAGAGGTGATAAAGATATTTTGTCACATTCATTGAAGATTATAGTAAATATTGCTATGAATATTTATTACATAGTAAAGATGAAACCTTTACTATTTTTAAAACATATAAGGCAGAAATTAAAAATCAACTTGAATAAAAAGTAAAAGTGCTCAGATAAGATAGAGGTGGTGAATATGAATTATCATCACTTTATGAATTCTGTGAAGCTAATGGCATAATCCATCAAACTATAGCACCTTATACACCATAACAAAATGGTGTAGCTGATAGAAAGAACTGAACTTCAAAGGACATAGCTAATTGCATGTTAAATATTCAGGTTTACCTCGTAATTTGGGAGAAAAACTTCACTAGTAGCAAATTTTATACCAAATATAATTTCACATAAGAAGACTAATAAGCTACCTTATAAAGCATGGAGGTGTTTGGAAAAGGTACAATTTCTTTTACCAAAAAGGACCAAACTTAGACCTAAGACAATTGATTGTGTCTTTACAGGCTATGCAATGCATAGTGCTATTTATAGATTCATGATAATTAAATAAAAAATATCTAATATTAATAATAATAATACCATAATGGAATATATTGAAGATGAATTCTTTGAAGATATATTTCCTTTAAATGAGGAAGGACACAAGAGGTGCCAAAAGAAATTATGAGGCCAGATGTTCAAAAGGTCAAGATGATCAGAAAACTGAAGCTAAACCTAGAAGAAGTAAAAGAGCTAAAAAAGCTATTTCTTTTGGACCTGATTTCATAACTTATATGATCGATGGTAAGTCATGGGACTTTTCAAAAAGTTGTATCATTTCCTGATATACCTTATTGGAAAGAAGCTATCAATAGTGAGCTAAAATCCATTTTACAAAACAATACTTGAGTATTGGTTGATTTATCTCCTGGAAGTAAACTAATTGGGAGTAAATGAATTTTTAAGAGAAAGCTAAAGGTTGATGACACCATTGATAAGTACAATGCCCTATTCATAGCCAAAGGCTTTCGCCAAAGAAGGACTAGATTTCTTTGATACCTATTCTCCAGTGAAGAGGATGTTAATTACAATAGCAACTTTATAAAATTTGGAAATACACCAAATGGATGTAAAAACAACATTTTTAAATGGAGATTTAAATTAAGAAATCTATATGGAACAACCTGAAGGGTTTATTATTAAACGACTTGAAGACAAAGTTTGTAAACTTGTCAAGTCTCTTTAAGGGTTGAAACAAGCACCCAAACAAATGACATGAAAAGTTTGATCATACTATGTTATCAAATGGATTTAAGATAAATGAGTGTGATAAATGTGTTTATGTTAAAACCATAGATCAAGAATATACCATTATTTGCTTGTATGTGGATGATATGTTGATAATGGGCACAAGTAGAAGTGTCATTGATTCCACTAAAAGGATGTTGAAATCCAACTTTCAATATGAAAGACCTTGGTCTGGCTGATGTTATATTTGGAATTCGAATAACAAGAAATCCAAGTGGATACATACTTTCTCAATCTCACTATATAGAGAAAGTCCTGAGAAAATTTGATCATTTTGAGAGTAAGCCAACTGTTACTCCATTTGGTCCAAATTGTAAGTTGAAGAAAAACAATGAACGAAGGTATGTCTTCTCTAGAATATTCTAGAGTTATTGATAGCTTAATGTATATAATGAATTGTACAATATCTGATATTGCCTACTTAGTAGGAAGGTTAGCAAGATATACTAGCAATTCTGAGCATGATCATTGGAATGCTTTCGTCAGAGTTCTAAAGTACTTAAAGTACACTCTTGACCATGGATTGCATTATATGAGGTGTCCGCATGTACTGGAAGGATTTAGCGATGTTGCATTTCTATCAGAATTAGTCATTGTATTCTGTTGAGATGATCGCTATAGTCTACTTGTAGTCCTTGTAGAGCACATAATCGTCTTCAAGACAATACTTATCAGAAGCATGCTTCAACTATGTTTTGGAGTCTCCAAAGGTTTTGAGATTTTTTCAAGTCTTTAATTATTTTCATATCTAAGCCTTGTTACACCATCTGAATTTGGTTTGAATTTGAATATTATATATTAAGTTTATTATTTCGTGTAAACAATTTAATAGTATATTCAACTCTATATTTATACCATTTCCCCTAACAACCATTAGGCCCTTAAGCTTTAGTTGGGTGAAAATTCTTAATAGCAATAAATGATCTCCTCCATGGTAAAATGTTTGCCAAGTCTTGGAAGCTCTGACTCTAAAATCAGGCAGATGGGGCCTACAATCCTCAAACTTCTTTGCAAGGACACAACATTGCCAATAAAGTGATCTAAACAAAGACTTAGCTAGTCAATGTCGCTCCTTTGGTTGTACCACATGAAAATCCCGCCACACTCATGAAGGGTATTTCGGAAGTTACACATCAATTGCTCATCGCACTCGTTATCGTGCATGTAAATATTATCAGAATTGTTTATCAATTAAAATTAATTAGGTATATATTTAAACAAGCTATTATTATTGTTGTTGTTTGTTGTTATTATTGTTATTGTTATTTCTATTATTTTTTTTTATCACTACTACTGCAGTTGAATTGCAAAAATAATTATGTAAGTTTAAATGTTTATTATCAATTAAATTTTTTATATTGCATATTTATATTATCAACTTTTTAATAAAAAAATATTGATAATTAATTTAAGTATCTATTTTCTTTCCTTCTTTTTTTTGTAGTTGTGTTAATTAAAGAGTTAATTAACTAATTGATTATGTCAATTATAAGCTTTCTATATATACAGAAGGAGTTGATATAAACTAATTGATTTTAGATCATCAAACAATGCCTTTAATTAAAAAAATAGCTATAATTATAAATTAAAAAGAAGTACAAGTGTACAAGATTATTTAATTAAAAATTAACTTATTTTATTATTAGTTAGTTAATTAATATCTTTTAAAAGATCAATTAATAATTTTAATAAATAATTTATGTTGTTAATATATATTGCCAATAAAAAGAGATTTAAACAAATATAACTATGTTTATCCATATTAATTCATAATAATAAAATAAATTATTACTAGCATTGTTGTTAATAACATTAATTATACATGCCAATTATAAATTTAATTTAAACATATTTTTAATAATTAAATAAATTATACAATATCAACTATCAAGAAAGAAGAAAAATAGATCAAATAAAAAGATAAAAAGTAAGAGAGAGAAAATTCATTGAAATTGAAACCCACTTTTTTGGGTGGTTATGAAAAACCTTCGTGGATGGAAATATGAAATGCCTTCGAATAAGTTATTTTCATTCCCGTGGTTGAAAAACTTGTAATAAACATGGTGATAAAATATCATTTTTCATTACTACTTATTCCCATGAAAGGATATCTAGTTTACCCTGCTGGTTTTGCAATAGTATAAGATGCTCAAGCATTTGAGGTTGCCCATACAAGAGTATTTAACCAATTTTCTATGTCTTTTTGGTTCTGAAGCATTTTTGATATCATGCTAATGGAAAGTTGAACTTCTAACATTTTGATCATTGAAGCATGTTGAATTAGTTGAGTTAAACTCAACTTGGTAATAATAGATTACGGATGTGTCAACTAATTAAACCATATTTAGGCAACCTATTATTGTGTTAATTAAATATTAACATAATTGTTAATTTGTAAAACTCAATGATTAAGACGTTGGCAATTATTTTTGTAAGTCAAAAACTTCAAACTTAACTGGCATATTGTACGTGTTAACCACCAAAACACTGTGTTAGAATCTCGCTCTCTATTGTACTCGAGGGAAGAAAAAAAAAAACCCCCTTCAAATCCAACTCCTCATTTACAAAGCAAATTTCTCTACATATTTTAGAGACAAATCATTTTCAAAATTTGCACCAAGCTAGATTTTCACATTTTAAATAATTTTTCTATAGTAAAAATGTTTCGATTTCAACGAGAAAGAGTATTGAAGTTAAAGAGATAAAATCGTGTTAGACGCCAATTTAAGCATGAATAATTTAAATCTTCAACCCCTTGAACTAAAAATAAAAATTGTGCCAAAAAACAATGAGCCAAAAATGTATTTAAAGAGTGTAAGAGTGTTGGTACAAATGCAGAAGGATAAGTTGAGAGAAACATGTACCCCAATAAAGATTAGGAAAATTTAAATTCTTACTCTAAACTAGTCAATTTGGGTATTTACAAGAATCTTGTACAGGCAGTTGGATCCTTCACTCTTGTGATTTTTATAAATTTGACTAGTGATGATGTAAGGAAGAAGACAATTTTCACTCTAGACTTCCAATTTCTACTAACTCCCACAAATTTTAACAAAATATGATGCAAAATCTACAGGCTCACCGATTTTAATAATATCAAATTATCAATTTTTTTATCTACATATATATTATACCTAAAATCTGCCTCAACGGAAGAACACAGGAAAAAATACATACAACCATGAACCCAGTATAGGGTTAGAAAAATTTACAGCCAAACGAGCATATTTCATATCGATTAGATCAAATTCCGTTTACGTTCTGGTTTTCTTTTAACAAGATACATTCTGAATGTTATTGGAGTGCATGCTCATCTTAAAGAACAGTCCTTGCAAGCACACAAAACAAATCACAATGGGTATAAGATCTTCAGTTTTATTTCACAGAACAATCTCTACAAGCAGCAGTATTTACCTGTTTAGACATGTAAGCTTCATAGACTTCCACGACAAGCCGTGGATCCTTCTCGACAAGTTCCATATACTCCTCCCTTTTGGTAAGCTTGTCCATGTTGTCGATAATCACCGACAAAGCTGCATCGATCATATGCTTGCCATTGTGCTGGTGTGCAAAGACATAGTTCATGATCGAGTTGTCCCAGTTCAGTTTTGATATTAGGAACTTCTCGCAATGTGCCTTCAGATGCTTCACTTCGTACTTCTCAGCCAAAACTAAAAGGTCATAAGCCATTTGCTCATCAAGACAGGCGTCTGCTGTGTACAAATAATTAACAAAGGCACGGAGGGCATCAAATGAAACATCGCTGATTTTTATGGTACCGCTACGACTTTCTTCCATTTCATTCTCAAGCATAGCTTTGAAAACTGGGGAGCGACTCACCTGAAGGATACATGAAAAAAGGTAAACTATGATAAGAAAAAGGAATGGCTAGGGTCTTGTCTATACTAGACCATAACACGAGAAGCTAGGCAAAGTTATATGCAAAATTGCAAATGTATATATGCAAAATGTTATATGTATAAATTGAAAATGTATATAGAACTCAGCTAATAAAATAGTATCATCCTTCAGAAAGTAATAGTAAAAAATCAAGTCGTAAATTTTGATACTCCAATCTTGTTCCATCTTTTATCTCATCTCCAAGGCACTAAATTTATAATCATGTTAAAATAATATTCATCCACCAAGATGCAACAAAAGTTACAGAGAAACATCTTCTGACCTATTATTCTCTCTCTCGTGTATTCTGTAGTCAAAGGAAGATAGAGGCCTCTCATATCTCCCGATAAAATATTTAGGGATAGGTATTAAATGGGTAATCAAAACACAATTTCCCACAATTGTATTAACACCATGTGTAGTAAATACTGCCAATTTCCAAAAATTTCCCACAAATACAATTTCCCACAAATGTTCTTGCCTTGAAGAACATTTGTACTGCCAAGAATGTTGAAATCAATCAACTTGTATATAAGAAATGCAACTGCATCTCTATTACTGCTAGTGACGTTATAGTTATGAAAATTTGTATTATGAATCATTCAATGAGGTCCGTCATGTTTAATGAATTTGAATCTCTTAAATTGCTTTATGTGATTGAAACACGTTTTTGCATTGGTTATCATCATGCTTAAGAGGTATAAACTAAACTAATTAAAGGTAGTTTACGTCATGGTCATTAGTGATACATGGGAAAATCACAGAAAAGATGATGCAGGAAAGGCTGCCATATAAAGGAGTTGGTGCTTGATAAGTTGATAACTTATGGTTATATTCTTTCCTTCGCTTCATATATGATCTGAGTTTGGAATACATGCACCTTGTCTAGATTTGATGTATGATATATGGGATACAATGATTAAAAAGGTGAAGACAATGATTTATAAACATGAAGAATTGCAACAAGTGACTTGTCCCCTTTTTATGATGTGGTGTAATATTTTCATTGATTGTTGGAATAAGAATAATACTGCACTTCATTGTTTAGCACATTTCTTGAATCCAAGGTATTTAATTATATTATCTTTTCTATCTTATATTCTAACCTTATAGTTTATATTTTATAAGAGTAACAGTTTTTTAAACCTCTATTTAGATACTATAGTAAAGAATGACATACAAAGTCCTTTAATTGAATGGCTCAAGAGGTCGAACTAACTCGAGAGAGAATGAAGTGTTTTAAGAATGATTTTAGTGACCTTGCACATCCTGCAAAAGTGAACATGGATTTTGTAACTTTTCAAATCTGGAGATTTTGCTGAGTATGCTTATATCTCAAAGATATGTTATCGATCCTATCCGTTGGTAGGCAACTCATGGGGTCTATGAACAAATGCTTCAACCAATTGCTTTGAAAGTGAAATCTTTTTCCTCTTCATGTTGTGAGAGAAATTGGAGTACATACTCTTTAATTGACTCTCTCATGGCATGGGATCTACAGAGGATTTGGATCTACGCTTTTTTCCGCGAAAACTCCAGAATATCCAAAAGGAAAGAATAAGTCATAGGATATTGTTGGAGATACTTTTGATTCTTTTGAAAATGCCATGCGCTTGAAGTAGCTATTGTCTTTAAAGGAACCAGATTGGAGGGTGATGTTTTGGAAGATGATGGTGGTGAAAGTGATCAAGATGATAATGTTATTGGAAGATGATGGTGGTGAAAGTGATCAAGATGACAATGTTATGAAGATTTGACACTTGAGAGGCTTCAAGTTTTTCTAGGTTCTAGTCTACTTTGTTTTGATTTGTTGAATCGTGAATGTTTTGTTGGATAAATGTATTAGGTACTTAAGCACCTTGGAGAACACGCCCCAAATGCTAGTTATTGGGATGGGAGAGCCAAGCCACTTAAGTATCACATTGGTCATCCAGTTCTAACCAATGTGAGACAAAGACATCCCATACTATCTTGGTTCCTAACAATACCCCATCCCTAGAAAGCCGACCTCCCAACGGCTACTCTAGCGGTACTTCACTCGGCCACACCCGATCAGAACCCTAAACCGGTTCCACTCCAGAACGTCAACCGGCTCTGATACCATTGTTAGGTACAAGCACCTTGGAAGACCCCCAGTTATGGGAATAGTAGGATTATTAGTAAATATTAGGATAGTTACTAGAAGAGGCATTTTGGTAATTAGATAGTGAGCTTGTTATGGCTTTTGATTATAAATAGAGGGAGTAGGTTGAGAAAAAGGGTGTGAAGTATTTGGAAGAAATTTTTTTGAAATTAAGGGAGAGACTAGCCCTCTCGAAAAGCTAGGTTATCTTGTTACCCGTTCTATGATATTATAGCATATTTCAACATATTTCAACATATTTTCACATATTTCCATATCTCTATGTTCTTGGATTTATTCTTGTATTCTTAAGTATTTCCTTGTTAGGTGGTATTCTAACAAATTGGTATCAGAGCACGTTCGTTCTGAGAATATCGTTATGGATTCAGATGCAATGTGTGATAGGCTAAAGGTGTTAGAGACCCTGGAATCAATGCAACAAACATTGAAGGATTACCAGCAAGGATGTGAAGAGAGAGAGAGTAAAAGAAGACTAGCAACCATTAAAGTAGAGAAGGAAAACCGTGTTTGAAAACTATCTAAACGAGCTCAAAGAGTGGGGGGAAGACAAAGATCGTACCCGAGGGTACCTCCACAAAAAGAGGGGGAATGGATTGATCAGGTAAGCGGGAAAGAACGAAGGAGAAATCTATGGTAAAGGCGGGTGGAACAAGAATGGCATGAAAGAAAGGAGAACATATCGACGAACCTGTGTTCAGAGAGGTGGAGGAGCGTGCGGAAGAAGAAACATGGGAGGAAGGGCTACCTGATGTGCAAGTGGTTAGAAAATCGAGGAGGCGGGCAGAAGAAGAAGCGACAAATGACGAGACAACAGGAGATGAAGTTCTGGGGAAAGGGTTGTTGCAAGTTTAGAGAGGAGAGAAAGAAGAGATTAGAGAGGAACAACCATGAAGGAACCATCGAAGTAAAGCACTACCGACGACAAGAATGGGGGTGGCCAAACACAATGTGTCAAAGAAGAATTGGCCAGTGGAGTGGCAAATAGACGGATAAACGACGAGGTATGAACTTAACTGATTTCACAAACTCAAATAAACAAGATGGCGAGCAAAGAAGGGGGAACACGCGAGCGGTTGATGGGTTAGGATGGCAAAGAGACTGGCGAATGAAGAAATGGTGGCTAACGAAAACACCGGTGAGCGAAGACGCGAGGAGGATGAAAAGGTTAGGTGTGCTGAAATTTGCAAAAGAGGGTGTACTACGATAGATGAAAATGACGAATAAACGACATGGAGAAGTTGAGGCTGAGTTGTGAATGAAAGATTGGGGAAGACAACATGGGCGATTCCAAAAGCTGAGGGGTATACAAGGCGACGCCAAAAGTAAAGAGGACGTCTACCGAGGCCAAAGGCAAAGAGGAAGGTGGCCGACGAGGAGTGCAACCTGGTGGATAATGGCAGAAGAAGTCGTGACGATGGAGAAAAGGGAGCACTTGCATGATAGTTGGGACCACTGACGTGTCAAAAGCTGATGGGAAGGAATGCCAACCATAGCATTATGGGCTTAATGTCTTTGTTTGGGTTGAGTGAGACTAAAGCTCTAGAGACCCACGACTATATTCTGAAAGAAAGAAGAAAAGGAAACATACAGTGGCAAAAATGGAAGGAAATGTAAAGTCTAACCCTAATGCCATCCACGTGTCAACCGTTCGTGTGGGCGAGATATGGGATTGTGGGTTTTTCATTCATAGACTGAGCAAGCTATGCCTTAATGGGCCAAATTTAAATAGGAAGGTTAAGGTCCACATGCTGTCAGAGGTGGAAAAAGGGGGATTACTCAATGGACTTCTTAAATGTGGGTTTTGGTATTTTAGTGGGGTGACAAAACCCAATATAATCCACAAGAAATTGAAGAATTGGGGAGAAGGAACAGGCACTAAGGGCTCGATTAACAAGGCAGGATCGTGATAAGCCATCACATTTCATAACTCATGGCATACTATAATAATTAGTTTCTATATCAAAACATTTGAAAGTAAACCGCTCACTGTTAATCGGCTCCTCCTCAGATTTTTGGTTCCTTCGACTCCCATTTATCCTGAAATTATATTGATAATCTTCTAATTATCCTCCACATGACCATAGTCAAATTATTTGAAAATTAATCTTCAAGTATAACCAATTTCACTAAACTTTTCCCAAATCCCTAATTTGATCCAAGGTAGAGTTTGCTTTGTAATTTGGTCCTTCAATTGCTCTAAAATTAATTTGATTCAATAGGGTGGGATCGTGATAAGTCAGATACTAAGGGTTCGATTTTAAATAGTATGGATGGGGCCCAGTCCATTGCTAAGTTAGAAAATGAGGAAATAGTTGAAGATGGACTTTTGGTGGGGCGTTATCTTGACTTAAACCCAGAACCCAAACCGCCCAAGCAATATCATACCATGTGATCTTTGGCCAAGTGTTCCTCGAGGTAAGCATCATCTTTAGTGGTTTTATTTTGGCTTACTATCTCTAGCAAGGTATGATAATGATGATTGAAGTGTTGTGCAGCAAAGTGGGACGTCCAAATGACCGAAAGGAGGTTGTCGGACCATGGACAACAAGAAAGACACGATCCAAGCTGAAAATACACACGAAGGAGCTGATGGAAAAAGTGCCAGTGGTGGAAGGAGACAATGATTTGGAGAAAACGCTGTTTTCTTTTTTTTTGTGAAGCAGTGGGATGACAATTCCCACGTGATGTGTCAAGTGGTGGGGCCAACAAGTTGGAAAATGTTGCAGAAACATACTGGATTGGTTATGGGCTGGGATTGCTGGAAGCCTACTGCTACCTTTAAGAAAGATAATGATTTATGGGCCCAACTTTTGAAGAGTTGTGCGTGTGGGGCAATCCAAGTTAAAAGAGGTTGTTATATTCATCGCCTGATATATGGGCAGTGGGGTTACTTAAGGGAAGGCTGCTGTGTTGTTCTGGGCAGCAAGTTGATAGTGGGCCCAGCCCATTTGAGGAGAACAACGCCAGTGGAAAAGAATGTGGAGTCATGGCCTGCTTAATGGGCTAAATCCAAATGAAGAAGTTGAAGCCTAAATTGCTTAACAAAGTTGAAGACATTTCTTGTAAAGAGGCTGGAGGTTTTGGGTTTACTGTTTTATTTCAATTTAAAGGAAAAAAAAAAAAAAAAAAAGAGAGAGAGAGAGAAAAAAAAAAAAGAAAGAGGTCGCCCACTTTTGTGATTGCATTTTAGAAGCACACCTTGAGGACAAGGTGTCTTCGAAGGGCGAAGTATTGTAAGACCCCTAGTTGGAATAGCAGGTTTATTAGTAAATATTATGATAGTTATATAGAAAGAGGCATTTTGGTAACTAAATAGTGAGCTTGTTAGGGATTTTGATTATATATAGAGGGAGTGGGTTGAGAGGAAGGGTGTGAAGTATTTGTAAGGAATTTCCTTTGGGGAATGAAGGGAGAGATTAGCTCTCTCAAAGGCTAGGTTATCTTGTTACCTATTCTATGATATTATAGCGTATTTCAACATATTTTCACATATTTCCATATCTCTATGTTCTTGAGTTTATTCTTGTGTTCTTTAGAATTTCCTTGTTAGGTGGTATCCTAACAAAATGTAATATGTATTTCACTTTCAAACTGTAGTATTGACATGACATTTTATGCTTTTTGGTGAACTACATTTTAATATCTTTATGTTAAATTTACGTATGTTCAAAAGAAGATATATGAAAAAATAATGTATCCTCGATGTTCCATATCTTAGTTTTTAGGAATTGGTATATCACTATATCCTATCGTATTTGTATCTTATATCCGTATATGTGCTTCTTAGTCTAATAGCAATACAAAAAGATTTCTCTCTTATTCTATGACAAAATCAACACATTCTTACTAAGAGATTGGTTCATAAATAGCATACAATTAATTACGTGATGAAATAAAAATGACAACACAAAATAATTAAATATATGTTTCCTACTTAAACCCTATAAAAAATAGATGTGCAATCCCTAAAAAGAGAGCAAATAATTATAAGAGAACATACTCTTGATAAAGGACTAAGAGATCATGGGTTCAATCCATGGTGGCCTCCTCCTACCTAGGATTTAATATCCTACGAGTTTC
This sequence comes from Benincasa hispida, assembly GCF_027475165.1. NCBI lineage: Eukaryota > Viridiplantae > Streptophyta > Magnoliopsida > Cucurbitales > Cucurbitaceae > Benincasa > Benincasa hispida. The sequence goes on from NC_143486.1 coordinate 53,794,748, forward strand.
CTTGACACCCAAATGTCATAGGATCAGGGGGTTGTAAGTTTCAAACATAATTTTTTATTGAGAAACTATGCCTTCATGAAAGACCAAATTGAAAGGAGTATACAGAAACAGAATGTTAGAAAAGAAAGGACTCAAACCATGGAGAATCAGGGATAAAAGATAATAATGATTTTTTTTAAAAGAAAAAAACCCATGGTTACAAAAAACCCGAGCAAACTCATTGATTCTAGCCAAAGCTCTCAATACTCTCCCCAAAACGTCTCCAAATCTCTAAACACTCTCCTATTCCTCACAAGCCAGATATTCTATGAGACAAAAAAAAACAAAAACAAGAACCCAAAATTTTTGGGGGGGAGGGAGGGAGGGGAACGCCAAAGTTATCCTTCTTATAGACCAACATGAATTGTTATGAGCCAACTACATTCAAAAGCCTTAAGGTTGCCCTAAATTGAGCCTGCCAACTAACAACCACAGAAAATATGCTCCATATACTCTCACGACCCTAACGATATTAAAATGTAACAATTGAAAAGCCAGCACATCCCCAACCAAGTGTCTTTCCAGAGCATGAGTCTCTCACCATTGCCCACATTTAGGCCACCGAAGGATTGAATTGATAAACTGTTCTACAGTAACAAGTCTGGGAGCTTCAATTGCAATCCCTCTCCAACACCCAAATGCTCTATCTATTACAACTAAACCCACAATTACTAGGAAAACCTGAAATCCATTCAACCGTTAAGGGTGTGTTCTTTCTCCTTAAATTTCCATGATCAAGGCCACTGACCATTAACTCCCATGCCATAAAAATTGTAACCAATCAACCAAGTGCTCTGCTCCCTCTATTTCCACCTGTTTACAAGGGAAATGTCCATTTCTTCAACATCTAAGCTAATCCACAACCTCATTAGAAATCAAAATAGAGTGTAGGATAACTTGGCAGAAACGTCCAACTAAACTCAAGCAAATCTTCATCCCATCCACTTGTTCCCAGGCGTACTACAAATTTACAAACGGTAGTGGAATCTCTTTCTCACTAATTTAGTCATACTTGGTTATCAAAATACTATCAGAATAGGGATGACGGAAAATTATATGAACTCATAGTAAAGGCTTGAAATCCTTTTTGTCTTATAGCTAGAGAAAAAATTGAGTAGAAAAAGGAATTTCAAAAAGGAGAATTTTAAGTAGTGAAATTGAAATGAGTTATAATAATTGTACGAAGAATAAAGAATATTGGTAACAGGAAAGAGAAAACAAATGACTTGTGAAGGGACAAACCCCATTTCAATGAAAATTTCTAAATCAACATGCAATGGCCAAACCATATTTACCAAATAACAAGTTTATGCCTACAGATCAATTCACGACTTAATTATCAGACTCGAATCAACGATTCACACATGGTAATTCGGAATTCCAATTAGCTTAGCCTCCCTATCCCCCCTTCACCTCCCCTCCAAAATAAAAATCCTTTCAGTTCGTACTATCTTTCACATAATTTTGCTACAAATCCAAGCTTACTGCACCAATGCTTATGAATTTAGCAGTTAAACATCTTACTCTTTCGACGCTTCGTAACTAAAATAGAAAAACCACTTAGATTCAAAATAACAAGTGGCCATCTTACCAGTACACAACTTAACCTCATACCCAAGCCAGACCGGAATCAAATCAAAACCACAAAGAAAAGTATTGTATTAGAAAATAACCAAGTAAACCTGTCAAATTCATACTAACCAAGACAGCTTTATGAGCGGGAAGAGACACGGCGTATCCCTCAGGCCCATCGCTGGAGGCGATCAAAACGACATCCGTAAAGCAAGGAGCATTCGACCGATTATGAAGATGATCGAGAGGGGACCAAAACCTGAGGAAAGCGACCTTTGATTTCAAGTCTTCGATCTCACGCTTGAGCTCTTCCTCAGTCTCATTAGCTTCATCGTAGCACTCCTTGCAGGTTCCGGCGTGGCGTGACGGGTATTCGTCCTGACACGATAAGCACTTCATCATTTCTTGATCGGACTCATTCTCTGTGTCCGAAATGGCTGTCGACGACAAAACCCGGCGCCGCATCGGGAAATTTGTCGTCGGCGCAGGGTGTCTGTGAAAATTCTCTTCTCGTTGCTTTGATTGAACGGAAACGATCCGAAAGAGACCGGCGATTGACGAAGGATTACCTTTTGGAGATCAATCAATTTCTGTTGCAAACATCGAGATAATCTTTTTTCCAAATTGGAATTAGTGAGAACCCAATGGAATCGAGGACCTCAAAGTAAAAGTAGTTTGTATGTATTTTGGCGTATTAGGGTAATTTTAAAAAGCTGCTTTCAAAATTTTCATTATTTTCTCATCTCCAAATAAAAAATTTTACAATTTTTTTTATAATATATGGGGACTATGAAGCATAGACACAAATACGGTTACACGATATGGATACGATGATTCTGTCAATTTCTAAAAAACTAAGATACGGAAACATCTAAGGATACGTCTTTTTTTTATATATACTTTTTAAAAATATATATTTCTAAAAAACGAGAATACCGATATGTTGAAGATACATTTTCTTTTTCTAAAAAAATTTAGGATACAAATAAGTTTAGCATACAAGTTAATAACAATAGCACAAAATAGAATATAAACACTGAAATACAATACAAAAAAAAACATCTAACGTGTTGACATACAATAGTTAATAAAATGCAATAGAAAAGTGACTCATATTACAAAGAACAAGAAGATTAAAGGGAGAAATATGAAGATAAACGAAGAACTTCTTCATTGTATTATTGAAGATATCCAAATGGTTTATATTTTGGTAGACGTTGTGGGGACTCAAATGTGAAGATGAAGATTAGATGATTCTAGGGTTTGGTTATTTATTTTTTTTTTTTCCTTTTAGTTTTAGACTCGAGTAGTGAGCTTTTTAAATAGGTTGCCTAGTTTTAGATTGGGAAAGATTAGATGAGTTGCTTGTCTTTTTTCTTTAAAAAAAGGTACGCGTGGAAATAAATACGTCAAATCGCGTGTCAAATACGTATCTGGGAAGTATATGAAAGTATCGGTATCTGATACATGTCTGATACGGATTCTTTGCCTCACATGAAGTATTTGTGCTTCATAGTATGGGGATAAGGTAATCGAAGTACAAATCTACGTGGCTTGAGTTAGGTTCATTTTGGCATTTGAATTTTACTGAAAAAGTATATCAAATATTAAGGGGATGTTTGGCATGCAGAGTTAAGTTAGCAATAATTATTTGGGAAATTAAGTTATCTAAGGAGTTAGATTGTCGGTGTTTAGGGCGCAGAGTTGGGTAAGTTAAATTTGAATGTTTATATTTAGGGTGCTGAGTCTATTGAGTTTGGGTATCTGGTGCATTTTTTTCAAACGAATTTGATTCTGTCTTAAACTTTTTTTTCCAATTTTTTAAAATTTCCAACTACACATATTTTCCTAAAATTTTTAATGATAGAAATTTGTTTTAATTTGTTTTATTCTTTTTTCTCATTCTTAAAACATAACAAATTCCTACAAAGTCTACTAAAAGAAATCCTAAAAAGAAAAAATATACCAAACATAAACTTTAATTCAATTTTTGAACACTCAATTGCTTAAATAGACATATATTTTTTTTTCTCATTCCTAGACACTAAACATATTCCGAACAAATGTAAACTTTTGACCATTCAATCATGAACACTGATGAAGCTTACAACAACTTTTTTTTTCCTTCTTGAATAATGTAACATATTTTTACCACACAACTTATGTTGGAAATGTCCTAGAACTCGCAGTTCGTAAATTTTGTTAAACATTTTATTTATCAATAAAATATTATTGAGTATTTTATTCAATAAAGTTGTTGATTTTGCATTCTATTATGAAAATCCAATAAACATATTCATGACTATAGTATGAATACTTTAACTTTTTGTAGTGACATAAATAGGATCAAGTTAATAGTAAGCCTAAATGGTCTATAAATATATGGATGAAATTGGGTATCTCATCCTGATATTGCCTAAATGGTCTATAAGTATATGGATGAAATTAGATATCTCATTCTGGTAACACTAGTAGATGTGGTCCATTTTGTATAGGTAATATAAATGATATGA